>NC_135774.1:20440538-20740538 GCF_028453695.1 Augochlora pura | reverse complement strand
CAACTGATTTTATCGCGACGATAACAACGGATACACTCGGATATTCCCATTTTCGTCGCTCTCGAAACATCAATGAAGATATAGGATCATACGAAAAAAAAAAGAGGAGATCGGAACGATGTTCATTGAAGCTTCGTCTCTCCGCCTTTATTCTCAGTGTGTCAAGAAGTTATAAATTTGGCTGATAGATTGAGCGTAAAGGTACTTCCCTCTCTCTCTTTCTCTCTCTCTCTCTTTCTCTCTCTGTCGTAGGAGATCCTTCTGTTCATTTCAAAAGAATTGTATGCGAAAGCGTATCATATCGGATGCACAGAGAGGCAAGGAGCGAAGAGGAAGACAGTGGATGGGAAAAGTGAAGGAAGGAGGTATCGCGCGGATAAAGAATTCTTTGCGTTGCAAGCGTTGCGAAAAATTTTACTCTTGCCGGGAGGAATCGAGAGAAATGCAGAGAGCGCAGTGCTCGTTATAAGATTTCACGATAAATAAAGGAGCGGTGGAAAGGTGATTCAGGTGTTTTAATAAACCCCCGTTACTTATGGATTGATTAAGCGGCTCGTTCTATACAATTCCATAATTCTCCGTCCTGCTCTGGCGCTATGCCCAAAACGCTTCAGTTGCCGGGCTATCGTTAATTCACCGAATAAAATTGCCCCCATTCAATTTCAGCACATTTGAATTCACCTGTAAAATAGAAATTGTATGGAATAGTGAAACGAAAGCTCGATACTAATCTTATTTTTATCAAGAAATCAATACTTGTATTTATAATCGCTCTTAACAAAATAATTGGAGATCGATCTAAACGATCAACTTCTAAAGACTCAAGTAATTAGATTTCTGATATTATGCAGTTATAAGTAACATAACCTCTCATAATATGAAACGGTAAAATATGATTTTATAATACTAGTATTACTTTCGACCTATTATAGTTATTGAAGAAGGAATTCAATTTCTGTGCTGACGAAAACTGGGTTAAACAAATCGGGCGCAAATTATATGGCTTTTATTGACTTTCCTATAATTGTATAACTTCAGACGCTAAATTAACGAATTTTCGATGTACATGTATGAATGAACAAAATCAGGAGAAATTCATAAACTTAAGTGATGGCTCGAAGATAATTAAATTTTATTTGAATATGTAATCTCAATTTGTATCGCGCTTCTCTGTTCACGGTGACTTATTAATAATGAAATCGTGTAGATGAAGTTTGTTGAGATCGGGGAACGAGTTTTGCGAGATTGAGACGAATAAGAAACGTGGCGACGGTTTTTGGGGGAACGATATCGCCCCGGTTTTATTAGATCTGCTAAAATAGCGCAGTCATGGTGACCTATCTGCAGAAGTTTCGGGATCGATAAGATTCATCCTAACGTGCAACGTGTATTTTATGCGGGTCGCCCGTTTTCATTAAATTGCTTTACAAAAGTCGGAATTACTTTCTTTATGTAATTCCTCGTAACCCGGCGCGCGGAACTATTTTCATCTTTACGCGTCGCTCCAGAACCGTAAATCAATTTTTATGTCTGGCATTTTCATAATTGTGGAGAGGAAAATTGACGTCGTTCGGTCGACCCGCGGCGCAAAGCTCTTGTGCATGCACTGTTGCGAATTTAATAAAGTTTATACTGTTTAAAACTGTTCTTTGCTAATTTGATATGCCGGTCGGATATAGCGGCACGAGCGATGACAGGTCAAAGCTACTTTTTATCGCCTCAATTAATAATTCAAATTTTTGGGTCAGTTTCTCTCTGGATGTTTGCTGTAAAAGTTAATCCTTTTGCGAGTCTTGTCCGTTTTTTCGCAATTAAAATTCGCTCTTTTCAAAATTAAATTCAATTTTAGAATCGAATGAACAATTGCCAATTTTTATTTGTGATAGAGTTAATGTCATTTACAAAAATATGAGTTTGAGTACACAATTATTATTACCTTTAGTACAATTCTTATTATCAACAATAAAAATATACTCAACAATGTTATATAGTTTATCAATTAAAACGTTATCGTTCTTTCAAAAATTATACATTTAGCATTGTAGAAACACTGTAAACTTGCGAACGAGACAATCGTTTCAATGAAATATAAAACATAAAACAAATTATTCTGAAACATACTATAGAACAACTGCAGTGGCCCCCATCAAGTATGCACCTTCGTATCTACAGTAAAGTCTGTTAGGTATTTTACCGATGGTCTACTGGCAAAGTCCAGCATGAAACTCACCTTTTCATTTTTTAACCATTTCTCTTTCTTTCCGCCATCTTTCATCTCCACTTCGCCCACCCAAATATAAATGGCGCGGAAGTATTATGAAATACCGATTCAGAACTGCGCCAAGGGCCGAAAAATAAGTGGTTGAAGAATTCCGTGATATAGATGGCCTAAAACCTCGACTATTTGTTCTGCGATGGGCGCCAAGTATTCGCGATTGGATTAATGTTTATCTTTCACTTTCATTCGTTTCCCGGACGAGCACAAATAACAACATTTCTACGTTGAAAGTAACCAATTAATTAGTAAAATAGCTTCGACAATTTGCTCTTCCGATGCGAGTTCAGATTTTTGCAAATAAAATGTACCGAATTATTTTACAACCGCTTGTTCTTATTGGATTTCACGGTGCTTCATTTGTCATTGGAACGATTAAATGTTATAAATTATTAGCTAAACGAAATTATGTTGTTACATTATTTCTAACATGCGTATGCGTTCAAATATGACTTTGTTTCCCATTAATCACTGTTTAATCATATAAGTTCGTTAAGTCATTATGAAAGGTAATTAGAACTGAGTTATCGTCAACATTAATTTTGCAGCACACCCTATTGTACTAGAATGTAACTTCCGTTTGAAGCAGGAGCGTTATAGTTCTACCGGTAGATTTCACATGATAAGTCTACCGTGGATGTTTATGCATTCATGACATCTCCGAACTCGTAAAAAGCAATGGTACCAAGATTGTAATCGAATTTATAACTGTATACATATTACTATCCGCACAGCAAAATCTCCGCTACGGGGATGTAAGAAAAAAATCTGTTGCACAGCTTTTTTTTATTACAAATTAGTATGTACTATTGTACGTTTACGTCTAATAGTACCATAAGAACTCTAAAATCAACCGATAATTAATTTCGTTTAAATGGGTATCCTAGTGCAAATCTTTGAAAAAATTGATCCTCTTTTTCTCTCATTTTAATTCATGCATAAATTAAACCTGATAAAAAAATACCAAAGAAAGATAAACCAAATTTACACTATAATTCCGCTTAATGCTTATCTGTAATTAAAGGAAAAGTAGAAATTTGTCATTTTTATCAGGTCATCCTGAAAATAGCTTTCTATCTTTCGTATCGATTAAAAATCTTGAAATAGGATCCAGCCATCAAAGTAATGAAATTATTGTATATGCATGACGCTGCTTTTCACACGACCCCGATTCGTGTTCAATTGCATGTGCGACTTCCATGACGTCTGCCGAGACGACTCTGTTGCTCATATTAGATCGTAACTCAATTTAAAGCGAATCAATTTGATGGTTATATCGACTCAGTTAAGAGGACAAGCATTAGACTAGTGTCTGATGTCGCTGAATCCGTCACATATATCGTACTACACAATGTACAACACAGTTTTTAACAATACAATGTACAACACAGTTTTTAAAAACACAGTATAACAATACTGACAAAATTAGTACGATTCAAAAATATTTTTGAAAGCAAAAACTTGCGAAGGAATCTGTGAATTCAATTAATCGGACTTATAAAAATAAACTGAACTTTCTTTTACAGCAAATGTAGTAGTATGCTGCAATCGCAACAGCTATATTAATAATTTTGCTCTTTGGAATATTGATCTTTTCACCTGTCCACTTAGTCGATATCATTAGGTCGTAAATAAAATTGTACAGACAAAATTTAATATTAGGAGATTATTTAATATTATGGTAACAATGTCATAGAGGTAGCTTAATATATCGCGATATTTCAATTCTGCACAATATTGCAAAATATAAAGCTCGTAGGAGCTTTAATAAATTATTAACGATTAAACGTTTCAATTCATAGAGTTTGAACTTTCGTTTGACGTGATCTGAAAACACAGCTTGTTAACAGGCCGTCTCAAAAGTAGCGTTTTAAAAAAAGCTTCGGCTATCGGTGTTACTTTGCCGGTGTAAACATTTCTACGAAACCGGTGTTTACGCTACAACAATCACTGTGTAGCTATTCCATTCGCGTTTCCCTTTATTAACGTGTGACGAATGGCTTTTCCCCTCAATACCGCGAACAGTGTCCGCGACCCGCCATAATTTCGAATGAAAATGTTTTTCAGGGTTTTGTAGTATGTTTGACAACAACGTTCGGTTTCACAGAAAGTTCAGGTCGCGGGTATTGTGTCAGCGCGGAACAAAGCCGAGAATTAAATTACGGCATCGTTAACGGAAGTTCGTTTGAGAATACCGAATGGAGGACGTTAATAGCTGAAAAATACGGCAATTTTAATCGGATTATTTTTGTCATGGTGACGGGCGCCCGTCCAAGCACTTGCGCACACGGAATTTGATTTTTATATGCAATTTATTCTAGTGGAATCTTCGGTATGCAATTAATGATTTAATTAATTTCAGCGATTTTTCCCGGCATTTACGGCGCCCGTGCGCGGAGTTGGAAGCATGAAAAATTGGCAAACATCGAATAAATTGCGCCAATAAAAATTCAGATTATTGCGACCTATATGCATGCTGGGTCGTTATTCCTCCGAATGGTCGATACGAAATTTTAAAGTGATTCCAGCTAATTGACAATAAAGAGCCGAACCAATTACGTAACCAAAATTAATTCTCGTGTATCGGTACCCCTTCTATTTGAATAAAATCTCGGCGAATAGGCGAGGCAACGAATTTAAGAATCTGGTCGCAAACAATTCTCACCACCGTTTATAACGGATAATAATAACCAAAAACTATTCCAAAACCACGTAAATGTTCTTTCGATCGAATCATTGCATTTTTAAAGAGATCCTTTCCACTCCGCGCCATCATGAATGTTATCTACCAGCGCTTATAAACATTTATATTATTATATAGTACACGTTATATATATATGTTTGTTAACTATTTATTATATGAATTGAGTGAATAATGAAAAGTATAGTACAAAAGACGCGATCTAAATTTACATGTGACTGACCCGCATGGACGCTGAGTGAAGACTAAAAACTCTAAACAACAGAAGACGCCGCGCACGTGGCGTGTTGCGAGATCCTTCGAGAACATTCGATCGTATTCGAATGTTTTCCTCTGTGCGTGACGTCGCGGGCCGTGACGTCAGTTATCGATCGCCAATGTTCGAACGCACAATCGATGTTCATACTCTCAACAATGTTTATACGTATATGTATATATAATATTATCATAATAATATTCGATTTATATGAATTTGTAGACATCGAAAAATAGTTGCAAATCGCTGATAAACTTTAATGTTTAGTCATATATTAGAATTACGATGTCCCCTAAGAGGGGACAACGGATTAAAGATGGGTTAAAATTTAGTGACGACTACCTATAATATAAATAAATACCAATTTTCTATCCACGATCTTTTTCCTGTAAGACTTTTGACACGCCTATCATTTCCGATCTCTGGTTGCGAGAACCTGCCATTCTTGAAACATCCTTATCCCCAGAATTTTTACTTAATACCCATTTATGCGATACGGTTACAATCGCAATAACACTCGCGTTCGCCGCGCCGTCGTGCAAACAAGGCGATCAGAAGCCCGGAGCTGAAACATTTAATATCAGTTTCATCGCGCGTGGCGGCCCGCCGCGCCGGCAAATTACTCGCAGCGGAGAATCCGCGCGGAAAATGGTTACAATACACGGCGGGACAGGCCTCGCCTAAAACTTTCACGACCAATTCCCGTGTTTTTGCTTGTTGCATTTTTCCACAGCATGCGTTTACCCGCGACATTTACGCGATTCCTAACAAGCTAATCGCCCTGCGAGGTAAGCCGGCACGACGCGCAGTTGGGGATCTGTCAGATTACGCTGTTCGAAATTATGTTTCTCGTATTCTAAACGGTGAGAAAAAAATACGCAGACTCGTGTAGAAATAGAGTTAATAATGACATGATTATATTAGCACTTTTTAATCGACATTTTTATCAGTTGTCATACGTTAAACGTCGATTTTAACAAAGGTGGAGCGATTTGAGCTATCACTAGTACGTACAAAGTGTATGTCTGTTAAGTTGCATTAACTATAAATGGAATTATAAAGCTACATTATTTTCTAATACTCTGAAGTATCTTCAAATGAAGAAACGTAGGAATTATCGCGTGATTAAATATATAAAAATATTTTTATCTTGATATTGTATGTACACATAGATTGTATACACTACATTAGTTACGATTTTTGTTAGATCTATCTATATAGATACATACGCATTGCGTGTATCTATAGTTCACATTATGTATATCCATTTTTAATTACGTATTAAACATTACTCCACTAGAACTGATTAAATCGTTAAAAAATTCATTAGAATGATTTCTCCCCTAAAATTGTGTACATAGATCCTTAGAAAACCGTGCTTCATAACTTGTAAATTATAAATTATAAATGATATTCAATAATATAAATAATTTCGAGCGCGTAATGCATACGTAGCACACTGGTTACCGCGACGCGACGCCGCGTCGTATCGGCTTCCATGACGTTCGCCAGGATGTTTGTGCGTGCCATTGTGCGCTCTCATATTGTTCTTCATCTTTGTACACTAATTTGACGTTTAGTATGCCTGCGCGCTTCAATACGGGGGAGCCCGGTCTTCCGTTATTAACAATAAGTTGCGAGCTAGAGGCGCGGTTATACCCCCTCGGGAAGCGTTGTCGCTTTGATCGTCGCAAAACAATGTCGAAAGGATGCTGGGAGGGGGGGGGGGGGGGGGTCGCGGTATACAACCTGCACACTCGGGTTATCTCCGGCTGCCGCGAATTATACCCGAAAACAGGGGAGCCCCGTAGCTATTTTACCAGCCAAGGCACCGGGGGGATCCGGCCCGGCGATTATTGTTTTACCGCAGAATTTATCGTACTTGCCACGGCGGAACTTTTACCCGACGACTTTGTGCGCTCCTCCGCGAAAGCGCAATTATTATTCGTACAGGGTTTAACGCGACGGATTCTATAGTGCGCGCGTCGCTTGATTAATTTCATTAATTAACGCCGCGGGAACGCCTTGCGACGAGCGCGTAGCACTCTGACCCGCACGCGCTCGTCTACGCGAAAACCACGGATAGGAACCAGCTGCCGGGTTAAGGAAATCGTAGAAGGCGATGATCGTTACGTAACAAGCGCTGTTTACCGCGGGAACAGCAGATGTTCGAAAAGAGGCGCGAAGCAACGGTTAGTTGACCAATTTTTAAGGAGAATGCTATTAACGCGGCTATTATTCATGTTGAAATTTGCTTTCCGAGTTAGAACTTTTCCAATTGTATTCATTTCTTCGAAGACAAACTAAAATTACATTGTTTTTATTCACAGATTTACTTGAACGTTTAGATATTGAGAACTATAGTAATAATCGATAAATATTGATAACAATAATAGTAATAATAATCGTCAAAAGACTTGAAAAGTTTGATCATGAAATGTAAAACAAATTATTAAAAAATCCACATAATTAGATTTTAGTTGTTATAATCATATATTCATGCAATGATCACATGCCAAAACTATAAATTAACTTAACTCTAAATTATCATAGCAATAATAATAACAAAATAAGAACGATTTCCGTTATTTGCATCGAAGAGTTGTTCCTATTGTTATAACAGACGAGGGAGTCACGACCATATTATGTTAACACAGTATTAAACGGCGTATAAAATAATATGCTTTATGATTAATATCGTCTATGAGAACTTTTCTGAGTCCATTGATTAATATTTTTAAGATTTTTACAAGAACTTGACAGTGTGTTATTCTTACGAAATGAACACAAGGCGAATATAAACCACGTTCACTGCGATGCTCGCTAAACAATGGAACAAGTTGTAGAGATCGCTACACGCAGATAACCATATTTTCTCAAACAACAATTACTTATTTCCAATATAAAAGGTAGACTGTGCCAAGGGTACTACCAAACATTTCCATTGTCTAAAAATTGTTAGGTCAAAGTCGGCTTGCGAAGACATGCCGTGTCACCATTTTATTCCTCATAATTCAACGTTACCGTTACATTTATTTTCCCATAAGCCAAACATTTAAATACTATTAAAATATATTATATTAAAATATATTATATCAAATCGTACGTATAAAAATATAAGTTTTATTAACGCATAAGAATGTAAATTTTGTTCGGATGTGAAAATATAAATTGTGTTCCGATATAAAAATATCGTATAAAATTATCAACCGAAAGTTCGCTGATTTTAAAAAATACTTCGGTGTCACTGGTCGATACGTATTTAAATAATTACGCAAACAAGCTTGGTCATCGCCATCGTTAATAACGGACGATTAAGGTTTACGCTACTTTATGTAATCGCGTAATAAAGAACAAGCGGTGTAGATAGTCTGCTCAGGTTCGAAAATGAAACACTATTATCGTATTCTCATGAGATTGGCATAGCTTGCAGCCAAAGCTTCCAATTACGTCATAGGAAGTACTTACTGGTGCATAAAACAACGGGGGTAGTAGGGGAGGAGGGGTAGTGGGGTGTATTAAGAACTGTTTGAGTTATATTTTACAATTAAACCCGGCCCCAAGAATTTAATTAGGCGCATTAGATGACACAATACTTGATTCTATCTCATTGTACTTATTACGACTCCGCTTGCGTTCAACAAAGGGCCGACAATTCCGACGGTGCCGGCTTTCGCAATTGTGCCCTGTGACGTCGCTCATTCCTATAATTCTCTGGCAGGTTTCCGGAATTTTGAGAGCAAAATCGGTCGACTCTCCCGCCGACGCGAATTTCCAAGTGAATTCTCATTAAAGGTATTTCGTTCCGGTAATTGTACGAATACGGTGACTACGTATAGTATGGTTCTCTACGTGTGCATAATGTGCGTGCAGTGTTTGCGGGAACTGCTTTCTTTCCGTAACCTGCGTAATAAAGCCAACGATCGAATTATCTACCTGAATAAAAACCTCACGTGTCTGTAAGCGTAGATATCCATATGGTTTTATGATACTCTTTATTATGTTCGATATAGAATTTTTAATATTCAAACTTTTCATATTTTGAACTTTGGCTTTAACGCTATTTTTACCGAAGATATCGGAAACCAATTTCCAAAACTGTTATGGCACGCTATTTTTACCACCGAGGTTGAATGACACTACTTAAAATCTTGATTGGATACAGTTTCTATTAAAATACAGCTTTTAGAATTTTAATTTAACTCTATTTCTACCGAGAACGTCAACAGTCACTTTTTAAATATTGAAAAGTAACCACCAAAGACGTCGAAAGACACGTTCTACATATTTTATTTAACGCTATTTCTGCCCAATAACGTCGAAATACATCTTTTAGAATGTTAATTTAACTCTATTTCTATCGAAAGTGTCAAGAAAAGAACGTTCCAATTTTTAATTGATCAATATTTTCATGAAAGGGTTCAAAGGACAACTTTCAAAATTTTAGCACTTATCACAGAGCTCAAAAAACACCTCGTCGAATTTTATTTTAAGCCAGAGTAAATTATAATTTACTGCCTATAATTTATTGTCAGTAGAGAACAATGAGCCAAGTTTCGATTAAATGAGAAATTTCAATTTTCTTTAAAAATTTCAATAACTTTCAACATAAATTTATCGTTTGTGTTATAATCAAACAATATTTTATAGATAAAATATGCCAATTTCATTTAAACACATTTACTACATTATATACTGTAATGTTTATAAGATGAATTTGGCAAAAATAAGTATGTACATGAGATCGGCAAAAATACTGTTAAATAATCTTCTTTGAATGACAACTAAATGAGCCATTTAACATTAAACATAGTATTTAATAATACTCTGCTACACGGCTTAGTTATTTTTAAATTTTGTTAAGTTGAAGCATATTTAAAGTTGAATAATAAGTTCTATCATTTATAGTAAGTTTGATGTAGATTTATAGTAAGTTAGATGATAAAATTTATTTGAAGACACAGTGTCGATATTTCAGATGAATCACTTTCCTCCTACTGAAAAGAATCTGAATGACAAATAGAATTCTGCACGAACATGTCTTCCATCACTATACGCGTGACAGCACACAACGTTAAAGATGCGACTGTCATGCAGAAAATATTACTATTTTCATGTCTTCCGAACACTCTACAATTCTTTGAATGAAAAATCATTCGCAAAAATACTGGCGGCAAACGTTCGACTATTTAAACATTTTAACAAAGTAACAAATTCGTACAGTGGAGCTATATTTAAATTACAACCCAGCTGAGGATCGTATGAGACCATTTATACATAAATAAGGTTTATGTAATAATATTTGTATAAATATAAATATATTTTTAACTTTCTATTGCGATTTTTTTATGGATATGATAAAATGTCGGTTATGGATTAATATTAAAATGAATGACACTTCATTAGTGTATAATATAATAAATATAATATACAATAATTACTAACTGCAAAAGAACAAATTGTAAAAATAACCATACCATAACCATAACCTGACATAACGATAACCATAACCTGACATAACCATAGCCATAGCCATGACCATGACCTCATGACATCATGACATCATAACCGCATGACCGCATGACCATAATCATGACCGTATGACCACATGATCGTGCCCACATGACCATAATAATGACCGCATGAACACATAACCATAATCATGACCGTAGCTTAGATCTATTGGGAGAGGGCGGCCATGATGGCCGGCCGTCTGATAGTGGTAGTTGTTCCATTTGATCAAAGTTGCTTTCGCTGCTCGCCATAGAAGTTAGCAAGAAAATTGATCAAAGATAAATCTGTAACACCCTGTAACCCGCTAATCAGAATATATCTCCTTTCGTCCTCAGTAATCCTTATATCGTGTGTCAAAAATTGATTCCAACATCCATTCCACCTACAAATCGGCGCTACACACTGCATTAAAAAACACTGATTTATAAATTGTTAAATGATAAAAGCCTTGTCGCATATTTCTACCTGCTGTGCTCGCGGGAACGAGTACCTAGCCGAATTGGTAATTACCGTCATTCAGCGCCTAAGCGTCATATCACGGTCCCTCCTTACCTTCAAGAAAATTAGACTCTTTTCAGCGGGCGCGACATTTCGCGCGACTATCTAAAATTTTTCCCGCGAGGGTCTCGTCGTCGTCGCGCATGATTATTCATGAGCGGGAATAAGCGCACGAAGCCGCCGCTTTTTCGACATCTCGACCATCCTATCATGAAACGGGGGCGATATATTCAGAACGCCTTGTGTAATCACGGATTATATATCGCGTCGCTCGCGAGACAGCGTTTGTTTTCACGCTTGATAAATTTCTCGGTATAACAATAATTATAGAAGCCCCGGGGTTCCGCGTATTTTGTCATCCCGGGGAAACACCTCGTGACATAATTCGCCTTGGGCCTGAAAACCAGAGCACGTTTCGGCGATTCTCCGCTGCTTGTTGCGATAACGAAAGGAAAACCTAATGTTTCGAATACGGATTAAATGTATGAGTCAAATTTTGAAAGCATTTCACAAAGAAACGACAGAAAACTTCTAACCGGAAAATATTTTGATTTAAAGTTTCCATTCGATAACTTTAAATCTAGTTATCTTGAAGACTACATATTTCGGAAAAAATGTTAAATATAAAAATTATGAGACACAACTTCTAAACTAATCTAATATAAATTATAATATAATATAATAAACTAAAAAGTCTATGAGAAATGTTACGATCTCGAGTTAAATAAGATATATTGTATACGTATATTATATCTATATTAGATTGATTTTAGGAATCGCTGGTATTATTAGCAGCTAATTAAGAGTGAAGTCAACAAAAATTTATACTATTGAAATGATATAATACACAATTTAAATACATGCTTAATACGCTTATCTTTGTCAACAATTAGTTAAATTAGGAAAATCGGCGCTATAATAATTTTATATTTAACTAAGCTGTAATTTTATATTTCAGTCATTTTGACATAAACTTCTTTGAAATCGTGTGATCGTACAAATGGCCGTAATCATATGACCATGACCATGGCAAACATCATAACTATAGCTATATAACAAATTTAAAATATAAAAATATTCTTTAGAAATGGGATGAGATATGTGAAATTGAATTAACAAATACGATACGTGTCTCGCAATCGGTAAATGGGGGTACCTGCCATCATTTCAAATAACTTTTTCCTTTGCGAAAATGCAATCCGCGGCTTCGTTTACGAGTTATTAATGAATAAAGTTGGATCGAATTTCAACTGTTTTTCATCAATCGCGAAATTGTCGTATACAGATCAGCTGTGTATGTCTAATCAACGAAAAATAGTTGAAATTCGCTTCTAAGAAAACGAAGCATTGTTGGCCATCGTTCCTCGCGGACGTAACATCAGGTTGAAGCGTGCGCGCGCAGCCAACTTTATTCATTAATAACTCGTAAACGAAGCCGCGGATGGCATTTTTGCTGAGGAAAAAGTCACTTGAACGATCACGGGTCCCCCCTCATTAACCTAATATAACCTGACATTTTTTGGACACCCTCTATATAAAATTCAAGCAAAGTCAAACACATCTTCCGGGGCCACGGACAACTGCTTAGCCCACTTAACTCGTTTGTAACACGATCGGGCCACAGACGCTAAGGGGCAGCCATGTTTACGTCTGTCGAAAGTTGAGTGCTGCACCGATCCGTCGAATGCAAAGAGAATTTCGCGAACCTTGAAATAACGCGGCGTCTCTCAGATTCCGCAAAGTAAACGATATTTCGTTCCACTCCGCGGAAAACTGAAGTCCGATGATCTAACATTAGCACAGCTCCGAAAGTGATCGATATTTTCAAGCATAAGGGTAAATGATCGTTTCGTCGACCATACAAGAATGCGATTGCATCGTAACCAACATCGTTTATTAACCCTTTTATTGCGGCGTATTGTCGGATAGAACCATTAACGCAAACGAAATAAAATAGGTAAACCAAGCATAGAAAGTTCGTGTTATAAATATAATGGTGAAGGCAATGATAATCCAATCGATCGAATAAAATAAATAAAAATGCAACACTTCGCGCAAGTGTAAAAAAATAATTCTTTGACAAAGTTACGTACTAATTGATAGCTAATTCCAATTAGGTCTGATTCTATATGCATAATGCAGTTACGAAACAAGAAAGAAAGGTTGCCCCATTCACGCTGCTGTCGCCTACAGATTTTGCAAAATCAAAATTTTGTTAAATAAAAATGTTATATTTTGACACCGCGAGAATACGAATATTCGAATCGAGATAATGGTCAAATTCTTACAGCCTTTTATTCCTCGCGCACGCATGGAGGGATTTCGCAATCGGAGTACTGTTGGCTGTTTGCGAGAAGCTCAAACTTAATTCGAAACAGTTGCAACAGCGGATCATGCTAGCTCAGTCATCCGACATCACAGCTCCGCGAAACAGTTCCGCAACGTTTACGAATTTATTGGAGAATATAATAGAATATCCAGAGGGAAGTCGGTTCACCGTTATTAATGATATGTTATCACGCGGCAGCGTTGTCGTCGTCGTCGCTTTGATCGTTGTCGAACAGGTGCTGTCCGAGCGAGATAGGTAGAGAAGCGCGTGCAATTTGCAGCCGAGTTTTCTTACTTGCAATTAGTAGCAGCGTCGCGACAATCGCGAGTACGAAGACGAAACTCGTTTGCGCGACTCGAATTTCCCGGCGCGGCGTCTCGCAATAATTATCTTTTCGCCGGAAGATTTATTGAGCAAACCGTTCCGGCTATTGAAATATTCAGGCTACGACGAAGTAATTGTAATCTTATTTACAGAGGACGAAGCAGGTGGCTCGCGTCTGATATCTATACGATTACTTGCGTTCGCTTTCGTTTTCCAGACGATGAACACGCGCGACGTCGTAAGCCTTGAACAATTCGTGTTTGCATTCTATTAGGTCCGTGAATAAGTTCTCGCTGTTTCTCAAAAGACTGTGTCAGTAGTACTCCGTGCATGGAATTTTTAATGGCGACATCGGCGAGAAAGTACTGGATGTAATCTTATATTTTAGTGTACGATTGTTCACTGCAGTGTCAACCACGTGTTTGTTTATTGGTTCTGAAGATGTCTACTTTTGTGCCGAATAAATTGGTTTTTCGGGGAATTTTATTGCATTACTTTATTCGAAAGAAATCTGCATCCGAAGCACACAGAATTCTTGTTGAGACTTACGGCGACGATGCTCTGTCGGATACGACACGCAGAGACTGGTTTCGACGCTTAAAAAATAATAATTATGAACTTCAGGTTAAGGAACGTTCTGGCGCACCGACTAAATTTAAAGACGAAGAATTAGAGGAATTGCTTGATGAAGACCCATGTCAGACGCTGGCAGAGTTTGGAAAAATATTACAAGTAGATGCGTCAACGGTTTCAAAACGTTTAAAAGGGTTAGGAATGATGCAGAAGCGGGGACATTGGGTGCCGTATGAATTGAAGCCGAGAGACGTTAAAAGACGTTTTCTGATGTCTGAACTACTGCTTCAACGGCGGAAAAGAAAAAGTTTTTTGCACCGTATCGTCACTGGCGATGAAAAATGGATTCATTACGACAATTCAAAGCGTAAAAAATCGTGGGTAAGCCCAGCCATGCGTCAACAACGTCTACAAAACCAAATATCCATGATTCGAAGCTTCTTCTCTGCATTTGGTGGGATCAGAAGGGTGTAATTTATTATGAGCTAATCAAACCGAATAAAATTATTACAGGAGATCGCTATCGACTTCAATTGATGCGTTTGAGTTCAGCCCTAAAAGAAAAACGATGGCTATACGAGCAGAGACACGACAAAGTCATTTTGTGACACGACAATGCTCGGCCACATGTTGCAAAACCAGTGAAGACCTACCTGGAAACCCTTAAAAGGGAAGTTCTACTCCGATTATCACCTATTCCGATCGATGGCACATGACCTGGCTGAGCAGTGCTTCCATTCTTACGAAGAAACTAAAAAATGGATCGATTCATGGAATGCCTCAAAAGGCGAATTGTTATTCCGACGCGGATTTCTTTTACTGCCAGAAAGATGGGAGAAAGTGGTCTCTAGTAATGAACGATAATTTGAGTCAACTGATTTCGAAGGTTATATTTTAAATAAAGCTTTTATTTTGGGAAGGAAACAACGAGAACTTATTCAAGGTCCTAATAGAGAAGTCAACTCGAATAGATTCTTCTGATAAATGGTATTCGCAGTATCAAACCCCGTCCGACCCCTCGGTACCGTCTCTCGCATACTCCCGCTATCTGGGAATGGTAACGCGATTGCAGAAAGCAGTGGACACGATTCTGTAATGGATTCATTAGCCTTGTCTCCCTCGCTCGCTCGTCACCAGACTGCGAATGCACTTAGTGCCATATGCAGCTGAGTGGAAATTATAATGTACGAAAATTTTAGGGAGGAACACGTTTTCGTTTTTCCTTCGGTGAAAGGATTTTCTGCGAATAATGAATGTTCGTGATGTCCAGCCAATTTTAATGGACGTCGCGAACACCTGTATCGATTCCACCTTACATGATTGATAGCACGGAGAGAATTAGCCCCTTTCGTAATTTTGCGAAAATGCATTTCTACGGCGAAATTCAAAATTAAGCGACGCGCTGTCGAAGAACTTCGTTTATTAGGCTATGAATTTTTATGCAAAATAGAGATTGTCTTGATTAAGTAGGTGTTACCGAAACTACGTAGATATTTATATTTTGTTATACTTATATTTATATTTATACCATGTCTAATTGTCACAAGTGTGAATAGAAAACTGTCATTGCATAGATGATACATTGTATAGCAAATTTTTATGACCACAATTATACTATATGTATTATATATAACCTTATGTACTGTATATAATCTTTGCTCTTAACATTTTCCAGAACTTGTATGTATATAAAATTATATCTAGGCAGAAATTTCATTTTTTAAATAGAAAATAATACGTAGATATTCTTAAATTCCGTTTACATATTTCAGACATAAATGCACGAAATCCGCAACCTAGTTAAATTGATCATCCAGATACCTTTGTATCATATGTAGACAACTGTCAAATTGATGCATTCGTACAAAAAACAGAATGCTGAAAAATT
The DNA here is from genome assembly GCF_028453695.1 of Augochlora pura. Classification (NCBI taxonomy): domain Eukaryota; kingdom Metazoa; phylum Arthropoda; class Insecta; order Hymenoptera; family Halictidae; genus Augochlora; species Augochlora pura. The sequence continues at coordinate 20,724,180 of NC_135774.1, read as the reverse complement.
ATATTTATGAATCAATAATTTCTGAATTGAACGTAGGAGTAGCATCTTTCGAAATAAAGTGAACGGAATAAGATGAGATAAATTTTCTACCTGATCGTACACGCCCCTCGTAAATAAGAAAGCGACGAGCGGAACGGCTGGTCTTTCAGCAGCAGTCGAAAATTTATCAAATTATCAGCGACAAGTTTTCGTCGTGCCAGCAGTTTGTATTGAATAATTCGCTGCTTTCATCCAATAACTTAAGCTCGAAACGCTCGACCTGAACGTGTCTTTTGCACAAAGTAGACATGGTCACCGCAAACTTGACCGCATGTGACGCTGGGGGTCCTCTTCGTGCGGTGGCCTGCAAGAATTCTAGACCAAAGGATGGTGCACGCTTAGTTGAGCTAATGGTTGCTAAATAGCATCTAAAGATTTATGACACGTTGGCCGTTATCAAATTGGGATCGGAGACGCTGGAAGCTTACGTGTTTACCAAAACTCTGCGGTGGACAATAAATTATTCGGCGGGCTAATTAATTCGGTGCCTTCCGAATAAAATCTGAATTTCATTTGCGCATCGTTGTTTCTTATTTTCGAATCAATTTTTATCTTTGATGGACGAGGATAAGTGTATTGATCTATTATTCTATTGTAAGAGTATTGATCTTGATTCTATTATTGTATAATAAAACTAAATACATATTAGATTAGAATTTATCTGAAGAAAATACAATATTATAGAACCAAAATTGTATTTGTACTTATTCACAAGTCTATAATAGAATAGAATGCAATTCTATTAATAATATAATATAATTACGTGAATAATAAAATAGTATAATTGCATAATAGAATATAATTCTGTTATATAGAATTATTATATATTAAAATATAATGCTAATATAATAGAATTATACTTACAAATATACGCTCCTCAGAAATAATCGCTGAGAAGATCCTAGAATAATGCTTCGTCAGAATTTGCACTTTAAATCAAGAAATTCTATTCGATTTCTACAATTTAATTTATAAGGAATAGATCTGGGAAATGTACGAGGACTAATGCGATAGTTTGGTCAAAGCCGATGATGCACCCTCCATTTAAATAAACGCTTATCACTCTAAATGTGTAAGTCCGAGTGTATGTTTATTGCTGCTGCACAATTTGCATTCGCAGCCTGTTATTTTACGTTCTACGTATTAACTCCATAATTATTGCACAAGCTAATTTTATGTTATGATTAAATTGCGGATTATGTGCATTTCGGCTACGTACACACGCTGCAAACACAACGAAAGAACAGCCCCCGGAAGCGTTCGACGTACACGTGCTCGCACGTTTGCTGATTTTACCGATATATCTTTGGACTAAACCTATTTCTTAATCAGATTATTAATCAATTATTAAATTATTCTATTGTATTATTTGTCTTATTTTTATTGTATTGCATTTTATTATTACGTGTTTATTTTCTTTCACAGGTATTAATCGTAAGAGTGAATTTCAAATGATTAATATAAATTTAGACGGATGAAATGCTATTTTCAATATTTAATTCATAATTTTCTTTCCACGTTATAAATAATTATTTTCATTAGATATGACGTCAAAGAAATCTTGAAATATCATTTCCGACAAACAAGACCGTTTCATTAACTATTTCCAATACCTTTTTATATATTTTTACCCAGACCTGTTTAGTTAAGACACGTTAAAATAAAATTTAAAGCTGTCTGCTTCATCAGCAGAATTTTAGGACGAAATTAATATAAGAATATTTTCGAACTCTTTTTACTAACCTTTTATTCATTTTTATCACAAATACATCAAATCCGTGGTCTAACCACAATAATATTTTATGACTACATTACTACAACATTGATAGTTATTTCAACTTATTTAGCGGTCAGTTATGTGCGCTAGCGCAAATATAACAATGTCCAATTTCTTCCGCGTAATGTTGTTAGAGTACCGAGCAATTCCGTAGAAATTAGTTGTACAAAATCGTTCTAGGATACACTTTGTTCTACAAAGGAAGTAATTATTAAGGCTTTCGGAATTCGTTCGCCGAGCGTGTCTTTGCAATCCCTTATTCGCGTTGCATTCGCTGACGCGTTCATCGCCTCGAAACATTTCCCCCCCGCCATATAAACGCGAATGTCTCTACGTTTTGATACCCTCGGTTCCGAAACGAAATTGTTCACGACACTCGTTGCGCGCACGCGATATCGTGTCAGTTTCATTCGCGCGTCACCGGTCTACGGCCAACGAATTATGATCCTTTTTTTTCCTCCCCGTGCGCTTTGTACGGATGTGACATCGTGAAAGAGAACACGTGACCATATAGACGAGCTCTCTCTTTCTCTCTGTCTTTTTTTATCCCGCTGTCTTTTTTTTTCTCACAGTGCCGTGCGATTATTGGTTACTTTATCGCGAAGTTACCAACGCAACTGTCCACCGTTCGAGCTATAAATTAATGGCCTATTAATAGACATGTCGTACCGTTCGTGAACGATCATAAACTCCGACGGCGGAATTTTCCCGCATGTTACACACATCGACAGTGAATTTCAAGAGAAGCGCGCATTAAATTCGAATTAATGTGATTGCAAACCGGTGAAAGGTTCCTTTACAATGTTCCCGGTAGAATTCGTGGCATTACATTCTATGCTTTATCGTGCTATCATTGTGGGAAACGATATCGGACGAAGTTTCTAAATAATGCAACGTTGCGTCGATCGAGACGGTCCGTAATAGCTGCCGTTCGCTTTGTACAAATTTAATACACCGGCACGTCGCGCATAGGCATGCGGGACAAAGAGAATGATAAACGGAGTTCTAAATGGTCTGGCGGGATAAGCATGAGGAATCGTCCTCCCACCTCGACGTTTTTAATATTTTATACCCGGTAAATAACGTTCTTTGCTTACGACATAGTTCTGTATTTCAGACTACCACTCTTCGTTTAACCCTTCGATTTTATCACGGGAACAATCGTTAAAAGTGTAATTGTTGTACGAGTCACAAGAATCAATTGCATATGCATAAAATATACTGTAAGACATGTAGACTGCAGATAATAGAAATTATTTCGACAATTGCAACAAAATAGAGTCAGATAGACATTTATTTATTAATACTTGAAATCTTTTCAAACCAGCATCATTTAAAATATTTTTTCAGATGTTCAATCAGTTATTAAGGGTTAAGAAAAAATAATTCATCATTCAAGATCACAAACGACCCTTCTAGTCAGCATTGTTTATAAAATCAGAAATAATTTTCCATCAAGTATTTATTATGCATAAACTCGTACTTATCCTGCTGGATTTTTCGCGAAGTTAGTGTAAAAATAGTAAACGCATAGGAAGTATTAACGAATTCTTTACGCATTTTTGGGACTACGTTATTTTATTTAAATGCGAATCTGAAAATGTCGATCTGTCTGTTTCATTATTTCTCTAGGGCTCTCGTGGAAACGATCGAAGTCAGCTTCCGTGTACATTCGGCGATCATGCTGGCACGAAATCTCGGCTGGCTACGTCCCCTCTGCTTTCCCCGCATCTTTTTCGGGGATTTCTATTTCCCGACTTCCTTCAAGTTTCCTCTATAATATTTCCTGTTTCTAATGTTTCCCGCCAAAGTTTCGCGAGGTCTCGGTACGCTCGGTGTACGTTTAAGCACTCACGAACCCCTGCACTTTCTCCCTTTATTGCTTTACCACTTTCCCTGAGTTTTCCGGCGCGTCCCTGCTTCTGTTCTTTTCGCTAGTTACCTTGCTTTATTCTGGTTTCTACCTTCTCCCTTTTTTTCCTTGCTTTTCGAGAGCCAACATTTTTTTAACCGACATTCAAAATCTTTCTGTCTTCTGATTTTTTGTCACCCAAGTTTCAAAATATGCGTCTGTGGGATGTTGTGCATTGTTCGAATCACTTCAAATGAATATTTATCCGAGACAATTTATTATCCAATGAATTTTCCTTAGTTGAATATTTTATTCCATTTACTCATTATTTAGCACAAATTATTGTACCTATTTACTCATTATTTAGCACAAATTATTGTACCTATTTACTCATTATTTAGCACAAATTATTGTACCTATTTACTCAAATAAATTATTCGAATGGATTTTCACTCGAATCAAATCTCATTTGGACACATTTTTATTCGATAGTGGAAAATCAAATTTTATTCAGCAGTCTTTGAAAACTGAAAGAAGAAATCAGTTTCGCTTAACAAAATCTCAAGATCACAATTTTTATAATAGCGTTGACTGCTTCTCTAATTATGATCTATTATTATGTTGACAAATGTAATAATTTTGTTGCTCTTTCTGTTTCAGGTATGTTTCCATCCGATGATGATTTGCCGTTCGTCTTGGGTAATGTAAATGACGTGCAAAATATATTAATGAATGCTTTTCACAAGAAAATTTAGATTTATTACTGTTTTGTTAAACTATATTAAACCAATACATATCTCTAAAGTGTATGTACTCTATTTTAGTGACTTCCGCTCGGGTAAGACAATGTAGAACAGAAATTGGCGCAAATTGCGCGACGTATGCATCTAAGAGAAAATAAATAAGATTCTCCTATTATTAGCAATTTGTAATTCGAAAAAAATGGAAAGACTCATTGCTTGTATAATAATTACTTTCCCCGTCCTCCTTTACATCCAAGAAAAGTTTTATTAAATGACAAGAATTCTTTCATTTATCGACGTCCCATATCAAAATTCGAAGACGATACTAAAATTGATAAGAACATCTACCAAAAACGATTTTACTCCGGGAAACGTATCATCGAGTAATTCCGACTATCGAAACAGCACGCATAAAAATGTTCATCGTCGAAACCATAAGTTCTCTCCGGACAAGTTCCGTTCACTTTAGGATCTCGACTCCGCGGGTGACCCGTTCGCAAACAGTGCAAGCAGTGCAAGCCCATTGTAGATTCGCGGAGCACGCGAAAGCATAAAGGCAAATAAAAGGAAAAAAATATAGGGACGACTTCGGTCAGATAACAAAACCGCGGGGATATTAAGCGGGAGAATTAAATCCAGGGTAAACAGAAGAAAGCGGGCAGCGTATTTAGCGTCGTTAATCACGCGGGGCGTTTATCGTACAGCGAAATAATGCCGAAAGAAACCACAACGTAAATGCACACCGGGACTTTTTCCGGCCGCGGTACAAATTGCATCGTTCACGGCAGAGGTGAAGCTCCGCGCTAGCTATCTGCCCGGCTCCCCCCGTTCGCAATTATTGTTTCACAACGGAATTTATCACGAGCTTCTTCCCGCGAAAGTTTTCGGACCGCGCGGAAGTAAACGTAGCCGACCTGAGCCAGCAGCAGCAGCAGCAGCCGTCGCTTCGGCGTGGCTCGGTTCGACCCGACCGGACTCGACCCGACCCGACTCGACTCGACTCGATTCAACTCGGCTCGACGTGGCGTGGCGTGGCAAGCCCAACGCTGAGCCAGCCGCGGGGCAACTTTTCTAATTAATGATAATTAGCCTTCGGTGAGAAGAAGTTTAAGACCGTGATAAGAAACGGATCGCACGTAAACAGGATTTATAATTGAGCTTTGTTCCCATGGTTCCTGACTCGCTGCCGTGCGCGTTTCGATTGCCGCTTAATCCCTATCGCAATGGGAGAGATGAATTTTTATAGGTTAGCTTGTTTCGGAAAAAAATAGTTACAGCTATCGTCAGAAATTTTTCGACTGCGATGCCAAATTAAATATTCGGTTATTGTGCTGGGTGAACGACATGATTTTTCAATGCTTCGAAGTGAATGGTGCATAAGTCTAGGCTGATTTTGATAAGTGGTTATCATGTTGTGCCAAGTGATTTTTACCGGACTGATTTACTAGAGAGTGACTAAAATCATTATTTTTTATATGAATACACAAGAAACACTCGAAGAATGCGTTTTTCAGATCTGGGTAACTTATATACGTGCTGAAGAATTCATCGGTAAATTCTTTTATATTTTTTAGCATTCTGACAATTTTTTGGTGTAAAATCATTCTGTCCCATTTCAGAGAAGTCACTCGATGTATAAAGACGTTGGAATACCTTAATGACTCATCGTATATCGGTGATATCGTTTTCCAATCATACTTTGATCTATCTTGATCTTTACCTAATTTATAATAAAATGTAAATACAAGTAATATAGTGTAAATAGCATTCTTGTAATACGAATAGATCGTAAAGCAACAAAAATAATATAAGATACAAATATTAATTCCACTATACTTTTTCATTTTGACCAGCACTTAAATCACTGTTTAATTGTGATATATTCGTACGAATGCTTTTAAAATTCTTATACTGCAATATGTAATATTAAAGTAACAATGTAGCAAAAGTCTGCCATAATTAAAAATTTCTATTTAAATTTCGTTAGAAATGTATTACAATTTAAATGTATAATAAAAATCCATTGCAATTTGGAAACTACATTTAAATTTCTATTAAAAATCTAGAAATTGGACGATTCACAGCGAAAGTATCAGAAAAGCCTCGGGCTTTAAAACTAATTCTAGTTGTTATTGACTCGTTGTCCGACTCGTTGTTAAAAAATTGCAACAGCCGGGGTAACGACAATCTGTAGGTAACGGAAAAGTGTGCGAAGATTTTCTGGAGTATATGAGAGTTGCCCAAGTTTACGAAGCCGTGCTATATTGAAACCGTTTTATAAGAAGATCGTGCCGGCGGAGGACGGTCGCAATTTTTGCATCGTGTTATATGGAAACCGCGTTATCGAAGTACCGTGTTATACTGAGGGTTGACTGTGTCCTGAATAGGAGCTACCAGGGTCAGAAAGTGTAGAGGAAGAAGATAACATAAATAATTCAAGATCTGCTGCAGCCGTTGTCACAAATTGCTGGACGTATGATACTAAATTTCGATTGACGTGTACACGTTCTTGTATTCAATATGCAATTAATAAATCATATAATAATCGTACATTAAATTATATAATAATCGTCATAAGCGCCTATGTTTAATCGTGATAATATATTTCGATGAATAAATATATTTGGTTGGTGAAAGGTTTTCATGATAATTCGCTTTAAAAAAAGATTTCAGTAGACGTAGAAAGAAAAGAAAGTTGACCTTTGAGAAAGAAAAAGTCAGAGCAATACATGAAGGTAGTAAACAAAGGGCAGAAGTAAACAGAAAAGCGCGTAATCTAAATTATAAAAGAAGATGAAGTTATGAAGGAAATACAGAATTTAATGATGAAGGAAACAAGGAGTATTATTACCTCGTTTGCCTGGATTCGTGTAATTTCAGCCGGCCAATTTAAATGCGAGTGACAGCTAATTAGACACTACAACGTTTATAGGTTTGTCACAAAACCTAATCTGCAATCAAATAAAGGCATCACACATTTTTTAGAGGATTTGATTTATATGTCTTACATAAATGCAATTATTTTCTGCTTCAATTTATTATCGGTTGTCACTAAGCGTTTATTTCCATTCGAAATTACAGATCAATTATTCCAAACGCATATCCATGAGAATATTTAAAAACTAGCGTATAATAATACGGTATAATAATAGTCAATGCAGAATCGTTGAAATCTCGAAAATCACTTAGTTATAATACCTTTATCAATATTGAATTTTCCCCAATATTTAAGCGAGAATTATATTTGATTTGCAATAATATATACATAGACTGTATTGGATTACGGGGGATTGTACAAATCTGTAAATGATTGCGTTGGACACGTGAAAATATTTTCAGCGCAAAGTTGCAGAGTACACCTCCGACAGTATCGCGTGTGAGAGTCAAAGTTGATTATTTCCCGTTGGATTTGTAAAACAATTGTCGATATTTATACACGGTATCATTCGCAGAAGTTATTTTAAATTAAATGTGTAATTTTATTTCATCGATTTACACGTCGCCGCAGGGAGGGGAGAGGGTAGGAGTGTGACTGAAGTGAATTAAATAGCCGATACTCCATTCAATAGGGTATCAAGGAAAAACACGTGTCCAATTCTCATCTTGTGGTAAACCTACAGCGTTTAACTCTCGGACATTATTACTATATATTACGCCATTCTCAGTAATTACATTAAATAAAGTTTTAGCAATTGTGTATGTTTCGCTAGAAATATTAGAACTGGAAGACCAGATCTTCAAGATCTCTTCAAAAATATATTTAATATCAGATATTAATGAATATCTATATTTTATGATATTACAATATATTTAATATCAAATATTAATGAATATCTACATTTTATAATATTACATTTAATATCAGATATTAATGAATATCTACATTTTACGATATTATATTTAATATCAGATATTAAATGACTATCTATATTTTATGATATTATATTTAATATCAGATATTAATGAATATCTACATTTTATAATATTACATTTAATATCAGATATTAGTGAATATCTACATTTTACGATATTATATTTAATATCAGATATTAAATGACTATCTATATTTTATGATATTATATTTAATATCAGATATTAATGAATGTTTTTGATTAAATAATTGTGAAAATGATCCATCGTCTAAAGATTAACGTAAAGCAGGACTATGTCGAGCATGCTTATACGAATTTTATTATTATTTTTATCTTGGTGTTATCTTTCAATTGCGAAGCACAATTTAATTTTATCTTCCGTGGTAGCTTCGCCCGTCATGTCTACAAAGCTTACACTGAAGTTAACTTCACGCCAGCTACTTTATTTTACTTGTGAATGGTTTAATTAAAAATATCACGCAGCAATCTTTACTTAACAGTCTGACGTTCTTCCGGGGAGTTGGCCGCCGCCATGCTAATTATCAGACGACGAGAAAAGATCAATTTATAAAACTGACGTCTAAGAACAAGTTTCTGTTTTAATACTTCTGGCCCAGTTCGCATTTCTAAAACCGTGAAACTTTTTAATACTCTTGCAACCAGCGCGCATAGTTGCGGATCTATTCACTTACGAATGCTGTTACTTCACGAAGAGAAAGAACAGTCGCAATGCGCACTAATTCACAGTGATACTAGCGAAGCGAATGTTTGCAATTTTTCTTACTTTCAATTCATTTTTTACGAAACTTGTAGCATCGCACCCATGTTTCCATTTGTTATAATTATTCGACGATTGGACAGAATTTAATGTATTTTAATAAAGAGATACAAATGCGATAGGGTTGAAGAGAACCCAAAAATAAAAAACTTTGATAATAATTAATATAATGTTTGCCGGACGACTTAAACTTCTTCAGTTCCTCTTCTCTGTTAGAAAAAACATGGGATCTTTTTCACAACAGAAACTCTGAAAATCAAAGGTTTCTCCAGTTGCGGAGAGAATACTGTGTTCTCTCAGGTGTTTCGCGCGTACATTTGGCTGGCAAGCGTTCCGGGACGGCGTGTCTCTCGAGATAATTTTCTCAACGTTCTGCATGGGAGTTCATCGAACAGTATCGAAGCGTAGGAGGAACCTGCGCGAGATTGAAAACGTTGCCGGACGGCAAACGGCGCGGCGCTCCGTCCGCTTATTCAATTTTTAAATTAGAAAATCGAAAACGAGCGTAGCCGGCCGCTGCGGCGCGGAAATTGGCGAGCGCCAACGGTGGCGTACACCGCTCTTATCGCGGGTGCCATCGCCATCGTTCCTTCGTCCAAGTACTATGCTTTTGTCCGTTTACCTCCCAGATACTGTTTCTTGAACCGCTCGCAATTACACAGTTCCCTCTAAAGTGGTTCGCCGCGTCTGCCACGCGAATCGGCCGAGATGCTGTGCTCTCTGACGCGGGGAGAGCGCAAGCGAGGGGGGACCCGCAGAGAGAGGACACAAGGAAATGAAAGAAAACGGATCGATTTTTTTTAAAGTGGCTCGTCCCGTCGGCCCAGGGAACACATAACCGGTCGAACTTCCCTGGAAATGAAACAGAAACGAACCCTCGAATTTCCACGACAGAATAAACGATCCAGCTTATTTTCTGTTCGCGAACAAGTTAATGGCGAACCGATGTTCCCGGCGATCCGCAGACGGGGCCCGATCGCCGGCGAAACGAAAATTCAAGTGTCTATTTTGTTTTGATCGCCGCAAATCCATTTTCTGTTGCTTCAATATTTATTCGACGATTTCTTGGATCTATACCCGACGGTTTCTCAAGACTTTAATCTGCTATAGATCACTCGGCCTGAACAGCTGCTGTCCGAAATTCTGGCGTGGAAAATATTGCTGGAAGGTGGGGGACTTCGATTTTCAATTGTTAGCAGAAATAATGATAAAGTTACCTATTATCGCATCAACAAGCTTTAGTTGCAATTTTCCACTATTTCTCTTGATCTCTTATGAAAAAAAATGACTTTTGAATGGATTTTTTAAAAGAATAATTTTGAAATATTAAGTACCAATATTATTCGTAATGTAATATAGAAAAAATAACATTTTCTACAGATTAGTTTCTTAACGTTAAACTGTTCGTTTAGCCATAGTATTTTATTTTTAGAGACTGGTACAGTCGATAATTTAAAGGATTTGGTAATCCACTGGCTATCGCGAAAGGTAATTTCCAGATTCATAGATAACGGTAACGCATTTGGTTATCTATAGAGAGATTTAATTTAGCAGATATTGCATTTTCACCTTTCACCTTCCGCATTAGCTATGTTAGCACCTCGTAAACGTATGAGGAAGAATGAAGTTTTTGTTTCTAGTCGCATGAAGCAGGCAACGCCGCCGCATTTAATTACCGTATGCATAGCGATTCCAGTAAACACGTTCAATGCCCCCTGTAATAGACGTATCAAAATTCATTAGTTTTCACTCTTTCGAGCGTTATTATTCGATCACACCGAAAGCAATCGATCGAGCCGGAAATTTCCGTTCATTATAACGTACCACGGTAACGTGATTTGAGAACTTAATGAATCTGCAGATACTTGGACCATCAATCTATCGGGACGATCATAATCCCCGGGTGAAATTCATCGAACCCCGGCTTAGCTGTGATCCAAAAATTTCAATTATAATAGGAACCAGGTACTCAATCCGTGTAATCGATCGTACGGGGCATGTCGTTGGCCGTTGCCATTTCGAGGGGTCTCCGGGTCTACCTTTAACCCCCCCTCCCCCTCCCCTGCGAGAACAAAAGGGACCAAACATGCCGCGCTATTTTCACGATCGGCGGTATCGATCGGGCCCGGCCGAGTCATAATTCGAGCTGTACGCTACATCAAAGCTGAACGTTTCCGATTCCGTCCGGCTTAATAAAATATCGCACGCGGGCAAACGCGACTCGGTTCTAAATTAAATCGTGTCCTGCGCGGAAGTGATCGATTATCAGTGTCGAAAAAGCGCGGCGGCCGTACGCGACCGGCGGTATTAATTATTTAAACAATTCGCCAGCGACGGATCCGTGGCCAGGCTATGTTTATTCGGCGCGGAACCAACCCGTGGACCGGCGGCGAACGACGAAAGAAGGGACACGCGCGCGTACGAATACGACATGTTCATATTGCGGGGTCTTCCCGCAATTGAAGGCTTAGTTGTTATTCGGTCGCAAGCGGCTTTTCGATTTTGCGTAATCCCTTGTTCAGCTCTGAATTAAGAGCCCGCCGCGGCAAACAAAAAAATATGTGAAAACCGTGCTTCATTAAAATCAATTCCGCGCCGGCGTTTAAATTATTTTGCAATTCATTTTACTGAAATCATTTCTGCTTTCATGGATGTTTGCAATTTAAACGCAATTTCTTAACGAACTCTCTTTTGCGTTACATTTATTTGAGTGTTTCTTTACTACCTTCTTACCGTTCATACATAATACAGAATATACATATGTACCACCATCAACCATGTATACGGGCACAAAAACAAATTCTAGTTAATACTTAAAAAAACCCATCACCACTTCTCAGCCATTAGCTCCATGTAATTGCCGAATTCGAATTAATTGCAAACGAATTTACAGCTGATTAGGAATCGAAAATTACATCGATTGCCCGAGTCTCATTACGTGGAGGTTGCTGGAGTGGAGACTCGAAAGGGAGTCAGAACGAAACCAAAATTCGTTATGGCTCCCTTCCTTTCACCGGTGAAACAATATGTCGAATATTATAGCGAACCAAAAGTGGATCAATGGAGTCAACAACAACTTTCATATTGCGTAGTATGCAACCGAATTTCTTTTATTAATGAAATAATTTCTGGCTTCTCAATATTTATAACAGTTCTGTTTGTTAGAAATATAGTCAAGCAGCACCTTGGCTATTTTTCCATTTAGTTTGTTAGTGACAATAACTGATAAAATGAGAGATATGAAATAACTTTTCGATAGGTCGTTGGGAGCCATGACTGCGACTCAACCGCTACAATGACTTCTAGTTGTTTTTCTCTCCAAGTAAGCATTGCGCGTGGTAATTGTCGTGATAAATGTTACAAAATTTTCATTCGTGAGAAATTGTTCAATAGAAGAGGAAAACAGCCCATCGAATATCTCCACAACTCCGAATTATCAGTGATTAATTAAATGATCAGTATTTGGTGATAGTGCTGTGAAAATAAACTCCGTTTTAACCATACGAGGACTCTCCGATTTTATCCCTTCCATCGATAAAGTCATTGACCTGGGATCAACTGAACATTGCACAAGGTCAATGCACCATGTCCGACCAACAAATGTACTCTCAACTAAATTAGCGAGTTTTCTTTTATATTAATTATTATATATTAATGATATTTTTCACAATTCTTAAACAAATTTGACAAGTTCGCGCTCTGTTACTTGTTTCATTGGTTAGAACACGACCCGAAACCGTTGCCACTGTTTGAACTCGTAAACGAAATCGCGGATTGCATTTTCCCTCGTCATGTTCGAAGGATAGCGCATTAACCTCTTACAATGTATGATGACCGACACAGCAGGTTGAAGTGTGCGCGCGCATCCAACTTTATTCATTAATAACTCGTTAACAAAGCCGCGGATTGCATTTTTGCAAAGGGAAAGGTTACTTCAAATGGCCTCGCGAAACTCTCCATTTCCCGGAGTATGTATAATTTCGAAACACCCTCTACATGCGCGACGTTTTAACATAGAATCTACCGAGACGGTAAAAATGATCAATTTCACATTTGCTGTTTTAATGTAGCTGAAATTATAAGACCCTTTCATAGGAAATTATTTGAAAACATTTCTCGGTCCGAGCATAGTTACCATAGAAATGGTGGAAGGTCTAAATAAACACAATTTTCTCATTGTCATAAAGTATAACACGCGTTAATTACTTTTAAGACTCGCTAGAATTCCGACCGGGCACGATCGCGCGATATTCTGGAATTCGCGCGTGACACCGCTAGTAATGAGATTGTCATTGAACCGATTCCGCCGCTACAGCCGGAACACGCGGCTGGACGAATATACATAATTAATTAGCGCCGGGAAGGATAGAAAACAAATTCGTGAAAATAAATTCCTTTCGTGAGCGGAAACACGAGCGAACACCGCGCGGCCCAGCGGTGGCACGTCGCAAATTAACAATCATGCGAAAAGGAAGGTTAATAGCGGCTAATGAATTGCTGAATGCTGGACGCGAGTTTGTCAGCATTCGAAGCGTTTCCTTCCCGCGGTCCGGCGGGAGAGTTTCGTTAGAGAGCGAAGCTGGATGGGCGGAGGTGTCCTAAAAGGCGACGCCAGAAATCCGTGGCACATTGAACGGGTAACAGGACGATATTACGGCGCAACAGAGGCGGAAAAAGCGCGGTGATATCACGTATTCATCGGCCCTCGCCTCGTTCGGGACCGTTCGCAGGAAACCCTCCGATTTTACGAGCGATTCGCGTATACCGCGACTCTTCGCACGGTTCGCTAACTCAATCGAGGACTGCGAAGCGAGCCCCGCACGGCTGCGGCATACGAATTCGCCCTAAAGCGTTCTGTTAAACCTGCACGGTTACCGGGTACCCGCGATCTTCTTTCCTTCCGGCGGCCAAGCCCTCACGAAACTTCCTCGAGAATACCGTGCCGGCGAAAAAACGAACAGAACGGAAAGGTTCCCTTGTCTCCTATCCGCGTTATTGGAACTTTTTCAACCGAGTACACCGGCGAGACCGGGCCACCGATCGGGACCAAAGCTTCCTTGATGAAACCCGACAAGGAATCTGAGAATACCGCGGTACACGACGCCCGGGTACGTCCGAGTATCAACCCTTGCCGTTCCAGCACTGTTGTCGATTAATTTGTTTCAAGCAGATCCGGCTAAAAAATATGTAAAAGAGCGAATACATGTATTTGCAAATATTATTTTTCACAATTGTGTGTGTATGGTTCGTTTGAACTGTTAAACCGTCGAGTAGAGAATGCGTAGATTTTATAGTAAAATTGTGCAGTAAAATATGCATTTTGTAGTACGTAGTATTTGTAATATGTATCTAAGACAAGATACGATTCTATTGCAAATGTTGGAAGCATTTTTCGAAGAGATATTTTCGACAACTGCTTCACAAATATCTCGGGGATCACCTAAAATATAATATAGCTATATTATAATTATTGTTAAATATAGTATATTATCGTTAAATACATTATATATAGTTATTGAATACACTTCGATATTTTTGTGTATTATAGCTTTTTGGAACGAAACGAATTCTTGCTAAAAAATTGCATTTTCGCGGTCCGAATGTTATATTTTTCTAAATTAACGTTTTTCCTAATATTCTTAAAACATATTTTCTGTATATTCGTTTCAACAGCGAAAGGTGAATGCTTAGTCCGCGACGTAATACTGTCACCGATAGAAAGCAAGTTTAATAAAAATATTCATGGACTTTGCCCTTGACATACACGCATACTTTCTAATGAACTAATACTACTCTACTGCGTCATTGTTTCAATATTGGTGTGCAATAGAGTTGCAAAATCACTTATTAGAATTCTGATAGCAATATGATATTTCTTCATCTTTATGAAGCAACAGAAGTTATTTACTTCAGTCGTTTTAGTATTAAATAATACAACTTTTCGTATAACATAATTATAATTTTTGTTCCGTAACACAATTATAATATATTTATTTATTTTTATGTAATTCACTTGCTAATATATCTATGTGCACTCTCTAATCAAAAACTGACATTGCTCAGTGGCTTACCTTGTCTCATGAATACTAAGATACTGTATATGCTAAGGAGGTACTAAGAGTTAACTATGGTTCCTAATAAATAATTGGCTTCCGTCGTTAATATTTATTGCAAAGAAATACGTCGGTTGTACGGTGAAACAAGGATTTTAATCATCCCTGTTTGCCTGTTAACTTGTCTTGTCTGGCCGAGTCTCGTGCATCCGATTTTCTATTACGTACGCGATATCATTTCCTGTTTCTCCCTTTTCGTGCATCGGATTGAAACGATGCACACCATTTCGCATCGCATGTCCACATCAACTACCCTAATTGGAGTCCGACGGATGGGAACACGCTAATTTTCTAAACTGAAAGTCCATCCATGAACGCTGATTCGAACCAGACAAATTCGCGAATACTCGATGCTAATATTAGTCGGCGAACCAAGGAATAATTAATAAGCTCCCGTGATGCTTAAGAAAGACCTGCGCGTTTGCCGTCTTGAAAACTAAACAATAACGAGTTTGTGCCTAAAGGAATAGTAGAATATTTTATGTAGATTAATCCGGCGTAGAATCAGAGTAAAATATATGGCGACTTCACTTATTCAACACGAGGCAATCTTAATTTCCTATTCCCGCATTTCTGTTCGTACAATATTTAGTCGGGAAAGATGGCGGCTCGATCAATACGAAAATGTGATGACGAATTCGAATATCTCCATTGTAATTATGACATTGTTGAATGGAGAATCGTAACGTCAATATGATTATGGACAGAACTGGACTAGTTTTACCTTGGAATCGAATTAAGAAACAATTATTTGATATAAATAATTTCGAACCGTTGTGTTCAATATCGTTTTAACGTAATAATAATATCGATCCGTTTGAGGTAATAGAAATTTTAAATAATGAATTATTTAACAAATAATTAACAAAAATAAAAATATCAAAAGCCTAATTACATATTTAAGTTTTCATTAAATCGAAAATTACAAAATTATCACATTGTAATTTAATTTGACAGTTTAATTACGTCGTGTTTCAATTATATAGTAATTCAACTATCTTGTAATTGGATTGCATAATGCAAACATTTTAATTACTTCAACTGCTAATTATTTTAATCAGAAGTGCAAGTCAAATACAATGAAATTGAATCAAAACTTTGAAGAAGTGAGACACATTTTTATGTTTTTCTTTTGTTTACTCGATTTTGTCCCTTCTGCGTATTTTTTTCTCTTGTTACCTATTAATTTATTACTTTTTAATTGGTAACTTCAACTCAATTGCATTGTAATTCGTAATTAATGTTATTTAATTATCTTAGTATTTTGTAATTGTACTTCAATTGCAGTTACGAATTTAATCATCATTTAATTGGACGAAGATCTGAATTACGAATTGCAAAGTGATCGAATTACAATGTAATCGAGTTACTTCGTAATTATAATTCATTCAGTAATTTGATTGCATTTCTGTACAACACTGATTAAAATGTAATGTACAGACTGTACAGTATTACTGAAATTATTTTGTCACATATTATTTATATTATCTTATGTAACATAATATACCAATTAACCCCTTGCACTGTACTAACGAGTCAGACTCGTGATAAAGACTTCATGTAAGATTTACTAAATATTAATATCATTAATTCCTTCTAAAACGAAATAAAATGTAATTCTTCTATTATCAAAGTATAGCAACGAAAGTTAATAAAAACGGTACAAGAAACAATAACCGTCCGGTCCTATTAGGGTAATTATTAAGGACGAATAAGTGCTAATCGATGTATCGTGAAAGGAATTGTAGTGCAAGGGATTAACTAGAAACCATTTTGACATTTTCAAACACGTGTCCGGATATTTTTAAACAATGTCATGTTTAAAATGTACATGTAGTGATATTTTTAAATAGTGTAGTCTACACGTTGCGATACCTTTAAACGTGTAATGTACATACTTTTCTTGCAGCAACATATTTATTTTTCATGAAAATACCAAATAACATCGAAATCCCAATAATAGAAAGAATACAATAAGAATTACAATACGAATTTCAAATCAGCCAACCAGGCAACAGAGAAGTCTAGATCGCAAAAGAACAGTTTCGTTGTCTTCCCATAACTCGGTCGACTTCTACCTGCGGGTGACAGCGACGCTCCGCAGCCGCGCACCGGAAGCGACCCCCGGAAACGCTTCAAAAATTTCACGTGCGGAGGATCACTGTGGACAACCGCGGTAATGCCGCGAATGCGAACAGTGCCGGTTGTAACCGTCATGCATATAAAGTAATTGGAACGTCGCCGCGCGACGCGACGCCATGTCGCTGAGCACGCATTCTCTGCGTCGGCGTCGGCGTCGCGGCGCTTCGTATCCTGCGACGCTGTCTCGAATCTCACGTACCAGCCTGGATCAACTTTTCTTCTTTCACTTCCTTATATTTGCTTTCTTCGTCTCCCTCGTCCGACTTCTTTTCTCCAACAAAAGTCCGCACTCCTTTTGCCGCATTCTCCATCCGCCGCGTCGTTTCTTTTCTATCTCTTTTCAACTCCCGCGCTCTCGTTTTCGCTCTTATTCTTTCTCTTTTTCTCTCTCTCTCTCTCTGTCTCGTTTCTGCTTTTCTCTTTCTATGCCTGCTCCTTCTCTCTCATGTTTTCTCTCTTTCCCCGTCTTTTACTCTCTCTCTCTCTCTCTCTCTCTCTCTCTCTCTCTCTCTATTTGTTTCTCTATTTGTTTCTCTGCAGTAGTAATAAATTAATTTTAAAAAACAAGATTACGAAGTACAGGCGAAAGTGTTGGTTACATTAAATAAAATATATCAGCCGTTTATTTTGAAAGTGGTCAATGTGCATTTATTTTAAAATACAAATATTTATGGATTTTACGTTTTAATAAATGTGATAATATTGGTAACCAATAGCATGGTAGTATAATATTTCAGTATTTCAAAATTAAATAAATCGTAAAATTATATATAACGTGGAAGTGTAAATATTAAAATAGCTAGGTCGACGTTTTTGAAAAATTAATTGAGGCCTCTTTAAAAACAAGCGACAAAAATATTGAATAAATTTGTCATCTCGAGGGTGAGATATTACGGATGTCTATAACTGTTTCAGACAGAATCAATATATATACATATAACAATTTCATACATCACAGTACAACTTTTCCAAAATATGAGGTATCTCGTTCCGAATAGAGTCACAAGAATAGTTTCACAAGAGTTATAATTATTGAATGTTGTTTCATTTTAAAATATGTTCTGCAAGATCGGGGCGGAATAATACGATCCCGTTCGTTCGTTTGTTTCGGATGACGTTGATTGTTCTATGTTTGGTAGGATTCTCTTAAGTTTATGATGGAAAAGTTAAGCTTGTTAAAAAGTTGGGCATAAGAAAACTTGTTAGGCGTGCGTTCGGAAGGAATCTGATTTTCCTTCGGATCTAGGTAATAAGTAAATCTCGGGAAGTGAATAATTCGATGGTTAGATGGGGGAAACATTTGACGAGAAATATCGGGGTTCAAGTGGCCCTGTGGATCTGGTCATCGGGATATTAGGTATTCATGACATCCGCAAGCTGCGAAATATTATTTTTGTACATAGAAAGTGGTGATGATAGTTCTGATACATATATGCATACATATAATAAATATGTTGAATATAAGTATTAGGTTGGGGAAAAAGTAATCCATTATTTTTTCGATACACGGATGTAGTGATCGATATCTGTTAAAGTATCGATCAAACAATTTCAGATTTATGCTCGTTGGAAAGGTAAAATTTCGTACTACAAAAATTCTTTTTCTGTTTTTTGTTTGGTCTATTCAGTTTCGAGCTACAGGGTGTTAAAAATAGAAGTCAACATAGAGAAAATTCGGTACATTTTACAATTTTTCTTTGATAAAGGTGAAAATGCAAGCCAAGCGGCTGAAATTGTAATGGTGTTTATTGTTTTCGAACAAGTAGGCCAGTCGTCGAAAATGTTGACAAAATCACAGAAATAATCGAAGTTGACTGGCATGTTAGCAGTTGTAGCATCGCCCGGGAGCTAAAGATCGACCATGAAACGGTTGTAAACCATTTACACAAAGTTGGATTTAAAAAGAAGCTCGAAGTTTGGGTGCCACATCAATTAACACAAAAAACCATGATGATTTAAATTTCCATCTGCGATGTCTTGGCCAAACGGAATGAGATCGATCCATTCCTTGAACGCATGGTGACTGGGGATGAGAAATGGATCACATACGACAACATTGTGCGAAAACGTTCATGTTCAAAGTTTGGTGAAGCAGGTCAGACGGTGGTCAAACCAGGCCTAACAGCCAAGAAGGTTCTGCTGTGCATTTGGTGGGACTGGAAAGGAATCATTTATTACGAGTTGCGTCCATATGGTCAAACACTATATTCGGATATCTCCTGTCAACAACTGGACCGTTTGAAGCTAGTGATTGACCAGAAACGGCCAGAATTAGACAACAGGAGAGGTGTTGTGTGCCATCAAGACAACGCCAGGCCACACACGTCTATAGTGACTCGTCAGAAATTTCAGGAGCTTGGCTGGGACGTTTAGATGCATCCACCATATAGTCCAGACCTAGCACCGGGCAATTACCATGTTTATCTTGCATTGCAAAACTTCCTCAGTGATAAGAAATTGACATCGAGAGAAGATTGTGACAGTCGATTACAAGAGTTTTTCGCTAACAGGGACCAAGACTTCTACGAGAGAGGCATTATGAAGATACCATTAAAATGGCAACAAATTATAGAATAAAACAGTGCATATTTCACCTAAATCAGACAATCGGAAACATGTTAAATAAAGTCTTGAAGTTCAGTAAAAATAATGGATTTCTTTCTCCCCAACCTAATGTAAAACATATTTGCAAAAATGGCTCAGAGAAATACAGAATAGCGGAAACAATAGAAAAATTGAAAAACGCTTACGTTAGTTTTGATTGATTAAAACTATTAACCTTTTGCACTCGAGTGGTGACTCTAAGGCACCACAAAAATTATTCTATTTCATTCCAAAATAATTTTTGCAACAATAAGGTTTAGATTTAAAAAATTGTCAAGTAGTAAACTTGTTGGTAGGAGTCTCAAGAAATAAATTTTGTATGCATAAAAATTTATTTTGTTAAATGGAATGGATATACCACGAACCAGAAAAATTATTTCAAATTTACAGTTAAAATGGCTCCGAGTGCAGAGGGTTAAATGAAGAACTACTTTTTCATTAAGTTCTAATCAGTTGAATAAAATATTTATTTTACATAAAGATTCACATCATGGAATAACCTCGGTTAAATAATAGTAAGTAATGAGTGTAACAATAACATCGTTCTCTGTCCCTCTCTTTTTCTTTCTCTGTATTTCTCTCTCTTCTCTTTCTCTCACTCTTCCTATTTCTCGCCGTCCGTCTCCTTTTCTCCATCTCGTTCCTGCCAACGTTACCTCCGTTCCGTTTGAAACACTCCCGGTCCCTTTACCTACAGGATAAGTTGATTCGGGCGCACTTGTTTTTCCGTTTCGTCGTCACGCCATTCGTTCACGGTTTCCATTGCACTCGTGTCTCTCCCCCGTTCGGTTTCGCTCCTGTAAATATTGCCATCTGAAATAATTTGCTCCGCTACTCGTCTTCGAGACGCCCCTCCGCGTGCCGCGCCGGCTCTCCACGATAGCGGGGAGTCGAGAAAGATTAACTTCCGAGACGCGGCGCTCCTTATTCGTCGACGCAACGGGGTCTTCGTGAAATTAAAGGGAAATCAAAGTCGATTCCGCATTGCGATACCCGGAAGACCGACGAACGAATGAGATTCCCTTGTCTCCGCGTTGTTGATCGTGAACCCTGCATCACCTTTCAGCAAACCAGAACGCATCCCGGTAATTGATTTTATGTGTACGATTGCTCGCGAACTGGGAACTGTTTTTTATCTCCCGATCCATTGTTTTATCGGAGATCATAACGATAGCATTCGATCTGGTATTCTTAGGCTTCTTTCGACGAAGAAGTTCCTTCGCTTCCTGCTCTGTTACTTTTACTTGTTTGGTGCTCCTCGTCGTTACGTAGCTGCAGAATCGGTTGGTGTTGGTACAGTTATAATGGTCACTCTTATTTCCTCGTTTTATAAATAGTTTTTATCTATAGATATTTATTTAAGAGTAGGTTTACTTTATTTTTCAGTTTTTAAAGAGTTTTATTACAATATTCGACGAACCTTGAAAATAAGTGTAATTCATTGCTTCGATGTAAAAAGAAAGGACATCAGGCTTACGTTACAGCCTGAAATGAGGATTTTGCAAATTAGCTGTCAAAGATAACACTTCCACTAATATTTCAAAGCAAAGTTTTTACTATGAGATGATTTTGCAAATTAGCAGTCAAAGATAACACTTCCACTAATATTTCAAAGCAAAGTTTTTACTATGAGATGATATATAAATAAACTTAACCAGAAAAGAAGTAAACGATAAATGTGAATATCTTCTTACAAAAAAATTTTGCAAGGAAAAAAACCTTTAGGAACAAAATATATTTCTGAAGAAACCGACTATAAAGACAGACGTATTTACACTGTGTAACTCATTTTCAAACCCTTCCGCACGTGGAAGTTACACGCGTTAGCCGGCCAACTTTGGATATCTCGTCTCGCGAGGAGACCGCAGTTCGTTACAGAGATTTCTGAAATTTCCGAGGAAAACTATTTCGGATACAAATTGCGAATGGACAGGGCAAGTAAGGATGGTCGAAGTTTTCAATGGTGTTCGACTTTCGGCGAAACGGTTCCAAGAAAGAAACGAATTATTGGCGAAACGTGTGGATTTTCGTTGAACTTTGCTGGCTCGGTCCGCGGCGGGTACTCATCGGGAGACACCTCACCAGAAATACAAATACGGGAAAGGACGAGGGCAGGACGAGGAGGAATAAAGTGTGCTCACCGAAACGGGCCAATTTCGACGTCGCTTCTCTACGTGCACACAATGTATCGATTGTGTGCGGCCAAGTACCCCGCTCGCGGTCGTGTGCCCGTGATTTTTCGATTTTTGTGCCTCGTCGCCGCGGATCCAGAATTCGAAAACTCCGTGGCGATGGTGACCTCCGTTTTCCTTCCCGCCAACGCCAATCTAATATATTTCGGTCAATTCTAATTTTCCTTAAAGTAAACGTACTTATCGTGGAACGCTTTTTCTATTATTTAAAATTTATTGATATACTCAATTTTATATAAATATCCGCGGTCTAGCTTGTAGATGGTTTTCTTGTATTTTATATCGAGATTGCATACGGAAGAAGCAGTAAAGATTTTCTTATTGAAATGTTTATTTGAGTTGGAAATAGAAGCAATTTTTCCTTTCTCTTGTATGATCTGATCTTTTATATGACGCAGCCTAATATGTTGAAAGACAATTTCTCATATTATTAAACTTATTCGATCAAATGTTTAATTCGTAACCAATAAATCGTCAATAGTTGTTTTCGAATTTTTTAATCATTCTGAAAAATATTCTTGATATATTTCTCTCGAATAGTATGGTACTCGTCTTACAGTTTGTCTCGATTTTTCCTTTAATATTAAATGCATTTTCAGATCCTCGATGACAAAATCTATTTTCGTCTATCTGCTTCAAGTGAATATTCTATTTTTCCGGCCGAAGTAAAATTAAGCGGAAGTATTTCCGCCGGAAACGGCGTTTATAAATACCTGTCTCGCAAAAACCGTCGTATCTTCATCATTTTCATCAGAATTATGGAATTCGTGGAGACAACAATAAACCTCATAAATATCTAGAAATTTGTTTTATAAATTCAATAAAGTCTACGAGAGGAAAATGAACTACTATCATATTCTTACTTTACATTATTAATCGTGCATTAAATAAGGCAAGTTTTCTAATAAAAGACAAAATTATGGAATTCGCGGGGACAACAATAAACCTCACAAATATCTAGAAATTTGTTTTATAAATACAATAAAGTCTACGAGAGGAAAATGAACTACTATCATATTCTTACTTTATATTATTAATCGTGCATTAAATAATGCAATTCTATTTTCAACAAAATAGAATAAGATGATAATCATTTTATACTTATTTTCGTAGTTTCAAACGTGGAGACTCTCTCTGAAAAAGTATCCTTATTTTCGTCTCTTATCAATTACGTATTTTTCCATTAAAAAAAACACACATTTCATTGAGGCGTAACAATGACACGGATGTGGATTTTAGGATCGTGACCCGCCGTACAGTTAAATGATTGAAATTCGAACATGGTGTTTGGGAGAACAGGTGAAACAGCAACAGACGGACATACAGTTTTTTCCTTCTTCGTTCGGCGGTATAAAATGCTCCCGCGTAGTAAAAACACGATTCGTCTGTTTCTACGTTTCCGAAGTTTTTAGAGTTCGAAATTTTATTTTTATGTTCAAGCTAACGGTTCGCTGAGTTTTACGATCTTGTCCACCATTTTTCTAATAAACCGAACTCTATCCGTTTTAGAGAATATTTCTATTATTTATTTCCATTATTATCTATTATTTCTATT
This sequence comes from Augochlora pura, assembly GCF_028453695.1. NCBI lineage: Eukaryota > Metazoa > Arthropoda > Insecta > Hymenoptera > Halictidae > Augochlora > Augochlora pura. The sequence continues at coordinate 20,700,513 of NC_135774.1, read as the reverse complement.
ATTTATTTCTATTATTATCTATTATTTCTATTATTTCTATTATTTATTTCTATTATTATCTATTATTTCTATTATTTATTTCTATTATTATCTATTATTTCTATTATTTATTTCTATTATTATTTTTATTATTTTATGCATTATTTCTATTATTCCTAATACTTCATCTATCTGTTATAGGATATTTTATTACAATAACGATTATTCATTACAGATTATTCTATCCATCAATTCGGACAAATTATTCGCATAACTCTTCATTCAATTAGTGATGCAAATAAAATGGTATTCGAGTAACAACCTTAACAATTATTAATTAGATTCGTAATTTAAAAGTTATTCGGGACGTACAAGTCATACGACATAACCTTGTATTTACGTTTAAACAAATAATAGCGAAACGTAGACTGTATAATTTAGAAATGTTGAATATGAAATATCACCGTATATAACTCACTATATAGAATTCATGTCTACATATAAAGCAAAGGTACGCGAAATTCGTTCGCTGCGATGCGCAATAAAAATCATTCGCGAGCAAACAAGCCCCCAAACGAACAGATTTCAATCAAAATTACCTCGGTGGAAGTATGAAAAAGTTCACTCGGTATTTTTCACTCGATCTTCGTGTCGAATGAATTTGTTGTTAGTTGAATCAACCGGCCGTATTTACTCCAAAGTAATAGTCCGTTCTTATTTGTCTTCCATAAAAATTGAATACGAAAATGAAATGGAAAAGAGTTCAGCTGACGCAGCGCCAAAGTAAAGTTGAAAAGCGAATTAAACGTTAGAGCGAGTAATCGTTGGAAATGTGAAAGCATTTTGCATTCTATCGGCGTGTGTCGTTCATAATTGAACTGTTGTTCTTTGTGCTGATTAAAAAGTGATGAAACATGAGACAAATAGAAATGTCTTACTTTCTTTAATAATTTCGGTGAGTTGGAAATTAAATATGGATGTCCAGAAATTCTTTTAACTTAAAAATGATTTTTCAAAGGTAGGTCTTCTTCTACTCAACGATCTTATGGGATCTTGCTACGTTATAATTGAAAAATCGGCTTCTCGCATTATACTCTCGCGTTATACTAGTATATTTAGACCGTATTTAGCGTTTCGAATATCTACCACATGAACGATGTTCTTTACGAGTTCATGCAGCGATGCATCAACATGCAACAACGATGCCAGGAGATGATAAGACTGCGAGGGGATAATAGTCGTTCCAAAACACACAAGTTCACCAACAGCACACATTAGGTATATCCTAAGCACACACTAAACACACATTACCCGCACATACGTTAATTTGATCCCAGTGACGAATTTTGATTCGTAACGCCAAATATCGAAGATGTAAATCATTTCTTGTAAACTGAGAAATTATTGAACATGCTACTGGGTTGTTTAAAATACAACGTAGTTAAACAAATATATCCTGCGTTAAATGTCGTCTTTCTAGTTCTTGTTTCGTTAATTAAATGACTTCGACGTTCTGAGAATTTTGACAGTAAATATTAATTTCGCGTGGTAAAAACCAAGTAGCGCTAATCAATGCAGTTGTAAAAGAAATCATGGCGCAAAGTGTTGAAGCAAGTTTACGTGAATTTTGCAGACACCGCTGTGCCAGCTACCGTGTCAATGAAGCTTCCGCCATGTTACTCGAAACAGTACCACCGGACTGTTATTAGAACAACGCGTCTATCCGTCGTTAATGTATCTCGTACCGAATATCCGCATTTATCAGGCTGTTTCATGTTATTTGCATAATCTAATCACGAGCACGCATCCGACATTTAATAGGATATTCCAGGACGAGAATCTCCGGCGGCGGCAGATCGACCCACCAAATTTTCCGGACGCTAATACGGCGACGCGACGTTCGCGAATTTTGCCCAGGACAATCATGGGGAAAAACGCGACGATCATGGTGGGACAACTTTTTATCCGGGAGGGGGGAGAGAAGTAATCTTGTAAAGAGAAGACGAAAAGTTTATAAAATACATAACGTCGGGAGAAGTTGGACGAGATCTTTGTGTACGATCCACGTACAGGCAGATAATTCTTTTCACGAAGCGAGCTCGCGAGCGAAACAACCGTAGTTCCACTGAGTCAATTTTAGCGCGAACTTCCAGATCCACCGCGGTACAATAAAATAATCCTGTCAATTAGTTGTAGTCGCGCAATTCCATTATTTATTATCCAATTAAGAAAGCTGATCGGGCGGTATTAATGAATCATCGTGTATCGATAGCAGGGATTGAAAGGTTCCGGAATTAAACGTTTCAAACTTTTATACGTCAGTTTTCATTGAAACGGTTATCAATAAACGGCGGACTTTTGTGTAAAATAGAAACTGTCTAAATTGATTGTAAGAAATATGAATTGACAGAAAAATGTCTTTCATTCTTATGAAAATTCTGTATGATGAAAATGAAATAAAAATGCAATATAGATATGACGAAAGTTCTGCCTACTTGTATACATGAATAATAATAATAATTAATAATAATAATAATAATTATTGTTATTATAATAATATATTTTAAATAATAATAATATTACTATTATTATTGTTATTATTATTATAGAACAGTATAGTACAGTAATAGTATATATATTAATATAGAACCATAATATTATAATATAATAATAATATTATTATTATTATTATTATAGAACAGTTTCTGAAATATTAAAATAACTAATAAAACATTCTCGTTTCTCCACGCCTGATTCAAAGACGGGAACCGATATCATAACTGTTTTCCATCCCTAATCGATAAGCGTTCCTCAAGGAAGGCTGCTGGAGATCATTTTATAGGAATTTCTGCCCCAACTGCGCATAACTACGGATTTTGCGAGGTCATTCGGGAATATTACATTAGCGCAGAAAATGATACCGTCAAATTGAATTTCAGTCAACGGGGGAGGAGAGAGGGGCCAGAGGAGACTGTTGCTGAAGAAAAAGGCAGGAAATGAAGTTTCCGGGAGGAAATTCTCCCAAAGAAATTTCCCTAGGGTACACAAGCCCTCTGCCTTGGGCTAGGGTTAAATTCGTGGAAAACCGTTCACTATATACTTGTCAGCGATTAATACTTGGCGGATTTCTCGAAATTCGACGAATTCTTGTCGAATATTTCTATCTCTTTTTTTGTAACAACAGTTACTTGTTTTTACAAGTAACTTGATCGCGTAAAAGTTATTTTACAGTATGCATTAATTTGTTGAGAATGTTTATATAAGACTTTCGTGAACTTAATCTTTGAAAATAATTTATATTTTTTTGAATTTATTTATCTCATTTTATTATTGATAAGTGAACTGCAGATCTTTATAAAAATTCTTGAATTCATACGTCGGTTCAGAAAAATTAGAATTAACGAAAGGAAGAAAGAGAATAAAGAAACTGTTAGTAACTAATAAATAATAATAATACCAACTAATATTATTATAAAAATCTGCATATGCCACAAATGAATAAGGATCTATTCATGAGTTTATCTTTGAAGGTTTTACATTTACGTAGAAAAAAACTATATTATAAATCTTTACTATTATCAATACTATTGTATATTACTACTAACATTAATACCGTTAAAAGAAAACATTTCCCATTCTGTCGAAATTTTTCAAGTTTCCTCCGTCGAGATTTTTCAAGTTTCCTCTGTCGAAACGTGTTAATAGTAATTAGAAGCGAGAAGCTGTTGGTACCAGACCTCGAAAATATGGTACAGGTGAAACAACTTTTATAACTTTCGCCATGGTTGAATTCGCGCAGTCGTGAAAGTACAGGAAACATTCAAAGCTAAATGAAAGTTAAATTAATCATTAAAAAATTTCTCTAGATTCAACTTTCTGTGTACGAACTTCGCTTTAAATTAATATCATTATTGTTCGTCTTTGTTACTCGAGCGCAGTTGTTACAATTGTACGATATTAATACTAAATTGATAAAGTCAGTCAAACTAGTTCCTGCATCTTTTGTTATCTGATATTATGAAAGCAGTTTGGACGAACTTCTTTATTGAAACTTATACTGTAATAATTATATTATTAGTTATATTATAATATTATTATAAGGGTCGACAGTTCTAACTTTAATACATTATTAACGGGAAGTTTTTTTACTAGTTTTCTGTTAATTAAAATTAGAAATATTTTAAAAAATTGTCCGCAAACTGCAAGAATCTTATCTATAAACCATTAAATTATTTGGGTGAATATATTACAACAATTTCTTCTCAATTTATTAATTAGACGAAAATCACCGAGCTATTCGTAGACACAGATCAGTCATTGGAAAGCCGATAAAATGGCTTCCGCTGAATAAAGTGTTAATAAACAATATAAACAGAAAATTGTTTAAGCAGTTAAAGTTAAAATTAGTCTAACATATTCTGGGTTTCTGTTTCAGGATGGCACGTACGTCAAAGATAGCGACATGGATGGGTTGGGTCTATGCCCTTACGATCCACGGCACAACAGCACCGCAGTATTCGCTGGTGAGTTATCTCAACGCAACCTAATTTTTACCATCCTTTCTCCTTCCTCTTGCGAAAGGAGGACCACAAAGGGGGGAAATAAAAACGGACCAAGGATACGAAATGTGTGGTCAGAAATTGCGGCGCGTCCCGCGTCGGGATAGGGCGAGGTAACGTTTGCAGGGCGCGCATAAATATTATCATCGAAAATAAATATGCAAATCAGCAGCTGTCCAAGAAGAGAGAGGTCGAACTATTTTAGGGTTGCCGTGCGACGATACGATCGTCTTGCGTAACAATTTCGCTCGGTTTCACGATCCCCGGTAACGATAAGGAAATACCTTTTTATGCATAAAAGGGGGCACGTTTCAAAGGAGTTTGTTCTTCCGGGAATTCAGGAGCCCGTGGAAAAGTGGTGGGGATTGCTTTCCGCCGGTTTGCATGGGAAACCGTATGCATTCCCTTTAGAATCTTTGCGGAATTAAACTTAGCTATTAATTAATGTCTTTCTGTTTAAGTATTTACCTAAATACCATCACCTTCTGTAATAGCTCTAAGATGTAGCTCAGTGATTCTCAATCATTTTCTCTGTATACCATGTAATCAATGATTACAGTCAGTCCCATAAGTAATCGTACTCTCATTGCTCATTAGAAAAATTTGTTGAAATCAAGGGACGCATGTGAGATTTTGCAATAAAATTTTTATTATGAATGATCACACCATCGTGGAGCCTCCGCCGTGCTTTACATTTGGTTGTACATTTTTTAATTCTAGTTCTGTATTAGACTTTCTCCAAACTTTTCCTCTTCCGTCACATCCAAAAGTATTAAATAAGGTAATAAAAAGTTTATTGCAAAATTTTACACGCATCCCTTGATCTCAACAGATTTCTCTTATAAGTAATGAGGGTACGAATACTTATGGAACCGACTGTATGTCGAATGCCATAAAACTACTTTGTACGTAGTGTCTCTTGCTGGAAGGATGGCACAGGGAAACGTGTAGGGTCTATTCCCACCAACCCATGTTAACGACCTCGCAGAAGTAGGATAAACGCATTTCTCTTCTTGGCAGAAATTATTCCTAGTAGCCCTAATTTCCAAGAAACGAGGAACTGGAGCCTGTCCGATTTGAAATATACATGGCTTCCTTCCAGTCTCTTCCATTTTGTTTTCGTTCCAGGCTTTTGATTTTAGTTTATTGGTGTTCCTTTTTACCAATAGAAGTGGGCTTCAGGAAGTTTTGGAGAGATATTGTGTCACCTTTCCGGCAAGGGAAATAGATACTTAAAGGGGCAGTGCCGTAAATGGGACACTTTTATTTAGGACAACATCACAAAAAAGTTAAACGATCTGTCTAATGCTAGATTGAAACATTCGAAAGATCGGTTCTTTTACTATAAGCATGCATTACGTCAATGAGTTTCTTTTACGTTTATTTGCCTTAGTTTTAATTTCATGAACTGGTTGCAGACATATTCATGATTGAATTGCCAATTATTATACTTGCAATTTTATGATTATCAATGTCAAAACAAAAGTTTGTCTACCTTTCTAGCATATGTAAAAATGAGTTCGCAGAATTATGTAACATGTACCAGCAACGTATGAATGACACAATGTTATCATCGCATCGTGACATTGATTGCAATACGATAGCTCCTGAAGGGAGCCATTCGACGACGATATTTTTTCACTGCAAGCGCTATCGTAAAATTTTCACTTTCAGGCCATATCCATTAACTTCTACTTTTATTAGGGAACGCTTTAAAACTTTTTCCAATCTCTGCTCTACTACCCCTTATCTGTAGTTACAACTAAGACCGTAAATAAAGTTCGAATTGGTCCAACGGCGAACGCATTAACGAAACTACAGACTGCACGAAATATTTGCAAACTGTACAAATATCATTCTCAACACGAAGTGTTCGGTCCAGTGACTTTTTCTAAAAGTCTTTTTTATCGTCTGGAAGATACACTATGCTAACCATAAACTCGTACACATACATGTAAATGCGATGCATCTTTAAGGAGGCATTCTAGTATGAAACGTTATATTTCACTATCTATGTCACTCTTTTGTTATGGAACTACTAAATTTTTTACTGTACCACTGTTTTCTTTATTTCTGTTTTAACGGAGTTCATAAATTTTTACTTGGGTCAACAGATAAATGAAACTGTTTTTGTTACCATTAAATACCTGTATCATACCGAGTTTCCGAAATGTTGTATATGGTTTCAGCAACTTCCAATAGAAAATATACGAAAATATACAATTTCACTTATTTTTATTTAAATTTCCAGAATATATACAATTGGAACAATTGCTCATCCAACATATTTGCAACCAATTTACCTGTTCTCCATTAGTGTTTTTTCTTATCTCTTTTTAACCACATTTTGAAGACTTTTTTATTGAAACGAAATTCTCTCGTTTCATTTCATGTAAAATGAATTTATCATGTTTTCTACATTGTGTTACGTAATATAAAACAAATGTAAAATAACAGGCTACTGATCGGCAACCATCTGCTAAACCACCTACCTCTGTCAATTGGACTTACACCACTTTCATAATCGACGATTATGCAATTTCATTTACCGACCAATTTCAAATTGTACATAACATGGGAATTTTTTAATAAATTAAACACGGACTAGTTAGGCATACAAAATTTACATTAAATTAAGCATGAATTACGTGATATCTCATTTTTTTTTTCAAAAATGGACTTACACCACTTTCAAAATAAACGGTCCATATATAAAGGCTCAAGAAAAAGCGAAAGAGCCCGGTTTTCGTAGTTCCGTACTAGAATACGTGGAATAAATTTCCCACCTTATCCAGCGATTCCCGTCAGATTCCCCGCGCCCCGGTTTGCATCTCTCACGATCGAAAAACCGCGATCTAGTCCGGTTAAAGTCGGCGTCCGTTTTGGCAGAGTAGTCACGTCTGTATCAAGGACCCCGGACACAGCGAGCTGTCCGTAGCAGATCGCTTGGGCAAACGTTTTTCAAGAATCTTGTTATCGCGGCCCGAAACGCGTGTACATCCCGACCCCGTGGCCGAGCATGTTTGACAGGCCTTGGCGTGGCTTTGACGAAGTAAAGAGCTGGGTTTCGAGTGACCGGGATCGCTCTCGATCCCCCGTTGCACGCGGGCCGCCCGGGCCAACATAACTCCCGTTGACCGAGTCACGAACACTTCTGTGGGGCCCCCTTTACGCGTCCCGCGGAACGATGGATGCACACATTGTATAACATCGACGGCCCCTTCGCGAATTTGATAAACACGTCGGGACGAACGTCATCCCCCGCTCACGGCCACGGCGCGTCATCGTGAATTTCGCGAGCCCGGCGCGCGCGCGGGCGCCGCCCGTTGTTAAATGGAACGGCCGCGGAACTGACATCACGCTGACATGCTTTTTAACGCGTTTTCGACCGACCACAGCAGTCCGATGTTTCGCGTAATTAAAGGTAGTCCGACGCTCGGATCTGACGCGGCTACGTCACAGCAGAGCGCAAACGAGCACCGATATCGCTTCAAACATGGGATGGGCGATCCTGAATCGATTTTCCAAGGAATCGATTTTCCGGAAGGAATTTTAGATTTCTTTAGCGATGTTTGAATATTCGATGATGAAACGGATCGACGTTTTTAAATTGCGGATTAATTTTCGATTCAAAATTGCTGCCAGACCTGAGCGAAGGTATTGCAAGTGAGAAATAGAAATATTCGCAAAATAAAATAGAAATTTATTTCTGTATTAACACTGGGTCCACTGAATCGGTCAAATCAACCATTATTTTAATGTATAGCAGTTTTGATTGTAGGAATACATTTTTYATTATTTATTCAACGCGTATGTTTCTTGCKGCAGATATTACAATAGCACTCATTTGAAATCAGAACAAATTTCTYATTGTTGTATCTATAAACTATTACAGAACAGSTRYTTTATTTAACCCTCTTAGTACCGGCCAAAAGAGKCTGTATCTGARCGARATRTTTAAAACTCGTTTGACGAAATATGATAAAGTTTCGGAAAGAAATTGCAAGAATTTTGAAATAAGAAATGAAATTGTTGTTTAATAAAAATATAAAGAAAACTATCTTTCCAACAATAGCCAAAACCATATATCGTTGTTCGGTACTAAGAGGGATAAAATTTATAATTTACGATAATCACCAATGGCGGTCTTATATGCCGTATCCCAAATTTTCATAACCAATAAAGGTGCATAGAAACAGGTGAAAAGCTCCGAGTCTTCTTTCTTCTGAAATGAAGTAACAATGTTATCATGAAAATAAGGAAATAAGAAAGATGTAATTGCAGTATTGTAAATCTAGACTACATTGAGCTCGCCAGCAGTGTTATCGTTCCGAAATACAGTTGTTAAGGTGTTCCCTTAGAGAAACCATTGTTAGAGGAAAAGATCACGATGATCGATTAATTGATTCCAATTACCTTGTTTTACGTACAGACTTAACAGGAAATCACGCGACAAAGTGGCTATTACACGAGCAACGAGAGCTTTTTGTTCGAGCTTTGAAGTGAGGATCGATTAATTCCAAAATAACAAGACCGAATTTACATTCTAGATGAACATTGATGCCGGCTAGACTAAATGAACCACAATTGAACACTTGATGTGCAAAATTCAGAAATTACTTGATTACATTTTTTAAATTAATGCTTGCTTTATTCAAGTGACTTTTGTCGAACTTAATAACAATTATTGATTTATTGCCTTTAATCTGTAATCTTTCATTTCTAAGATTTTGGAGAACATCAATGTTATAAATATAATATTTTACATAATTTTAAAGAAAATAAGTTACAACCCTTTCTTGGCTCTCTATCTATATTATGTATCGATTAAATGCCATAAAACATTAATGTTATATTACTTTGAAACACGAGCTATTTCTTAATAATTAATATGCGTACATTAAAGTGGCGTTAAATTCTTTTATAAAATATGTTCTCCTCTTTATTATTTAAATCGTATTCTGCCGAATGGTGCTTGTGCCGTCTTTCATTGATTCGACTTTGTCGTCAGGATACTTGAAACGAAAAGAAACTTGAAAGAAATTTGTTATTTATAACGCGACGTGCTTTGAGAAAAATTCAAACTAATTTTCGAAAGTACAAAATATATTAATTCCCTATATTGTCATATACACAATTCTATTTTTCATCGAACCAATTTGAATATTCTTCGGCGGTAGTTCACTCTGTGATAGTCAATATTTGGCCAAAGGCATTATTCAATGTAAATTATAGTAGCGCAACCGCTTCGTAATAATGTAATCAGAAATACAGATGCCAATAACACAATTAATAGCATTAATAATTATTTTGGTCATACGATCTTCGTTAGCTGTGTAAACTCAATTACTGAAAACCGCGCTAAAATCGCGAGTGGACATAATGCTCGCCAAATGACAAAGGTGGGAACCGCGACGTATTAAAAACTAATCAAATTTGTATAATTATTATCGTTACATTATTATCGTATTCATACATTAAATATATAAAAACAAATCCGCAAGTTACAATTTTTTAAGAGTTACTGTATCATATTTTCAATCAATGTAATAACAGTTTTGCAATTTGTACAAGTATTGACAGCGATACTATACTATTTAATTCGCTAAGATAATTTAATACAAACCGATGGCAAACGGTAAAAACATACGAAGCAGATATAAATTATCCTTTCGTTCTCACAATATTCGTGTCAAGTAGAATCGGTGGATTATAGTCAGACCTGTAGTTACCAGCGCTCGGGCACAGAAGAACCACAAGTAATTCTAGGATTGGTATCCCGTATTTTCGATTAACTTTTTACCACCTTCTTCCGGATTCTATCATCAACGGGACAGACACTCTATATATGTATAAGCCACACACGTTACAGACCTAAAGAATTCCAACTCTCGGCACGTAGTTTACGTGGAATTCATTAAAGTTAAATTAGGAATCGGCGTCAGCACCGCGGTGTGTTTCTAATGCACATTGGTCGAACTTGTTTGCGGAATACTTTACTAGTAAGTGCAATTACCGGTTCATGGCGATGATTTGTCATCATTCGATACAGCGTTCATGCTCGCAAGAAACTATAATCCGTGACAGTACTGTAATTTATAATATGAGATTATGCAGTGTTATATACGCTATGTAAGACTGTGTAGAAGTATATACACTACATAAGATTATGTAGAAGTATATACACTATGTAAGACTGTGTAGAAGTATATACACTACATAAGACTATATATAAGTATATAAACTACATAAGACTATATAGAACTATATAAACTACATAAGACTATATAGAACTATATAAACTGTATAAACATACAAATTACATACCATCACTCTAGAATAATAATAAGCATTTACATCCAATTTTTGCATTAAGATATTGCGTTCTAAATGATAATAATAAAATAAATATTTTTATTTTCAGTAGCATTATTGCTACAATTTGTGTAACAATAAATTTCAGTTTATCGATGAACAACACGCTGTAAACAATAACAGCGTATAAATCGTTTATTACGTGATATAAAATATTCAGAAAATGTTTTTGTATTTTAAAATTGAAAAATCTATTATACATACAGGAAGCACGAATTATTTTCAATTACATAGATTGCCGCGGTTCCATACGTATAGTATGCCATAGTGTTATCGCGGAGTGCAGTAGCAAAGGAATTCGTGCGGTTGCGTGTTTCTTTAGGAAAGACTTTTTCGGTGGAATCGATACGCAAGAGAAAAAGTAGACACCGTCTCGCTTTAACAGAAAACGCCCGGACGGAAAACAACAACGCGTTGAATACGCGTAGCCGTGAGACGCGCAGCTCGAACTCGTTTATCACGCGTTATGCCAAACCATTTATTTAATATATTGCACATTACGCGCTGCATGAACGCGGCGTATTAGCACGCCTGATTTATGTTAAACGAAGATTACCCTTATCGTTCGCAATAAATACTGCGCTTTGACGCGGTGTATATTTTCGCGGATCCCTAACAATTTGTTTACAATATAATCACGGGGGCACATGGTCGTATATAAAAGCGCCGTGTTTAGCAGAAACGTTCCAATCAAGCCGCACCGTGATTTATCGTCGGCGACGCGTTTCGATTTTTGAAGCGCGATCAATTCGAATCTTTTGTACTTTAATAAATCTCTCGGTGACAGGAATTTATCTATTACCGACGCCGTTCGTTCCCATCTTACCCCGGAAACTCGTTGCAAAATGATTCGATCGGCTCCAATTTTAGAAACAAATTATTACAATGTCTTCATTGCGTGTAAATATTTGACATTTATTTCGCTGTTATTAGTATTGTTTTCTCTTTTCTTTCTGCTGTTTTTTTTTTGCTTATCACCAAGCGATGACGATTTTTATGAACGGAAATTTCAAGTTCTATTGTTATAATTTTACACCGCTGATAGGATATTATATATTCACGGTGTTGCGAAAACTGCCCGACTCGCGAACTATCGTTACTTTGCCGCAACTAATTTGCATAATTTCTCCCCCTTCTGAGAAGCTATTGTAATATTCATCGCAAACTTGCCACATTTATCCCAAAACAATAAACATAGATGAACCCTGTGCACTAAATTTTAACCGAATACCGCAAAACAGGTCCCAAATATTGGATTTTATCCATTTGAAAAGGCGAAGCATCGAACCCTTTGCTCAATTTGTGTGATCTTAATACTTCTGTTATTGCAGCGTCTAAATATGCAAACAATCGCGACAGTTTTCCCTGCCACGATCTGTTTAGCATGAAGATGAGGGCATGATTAACGATAATGACATCAGCGGCCTATGCAACTGACATATCATGACGAAGACGACCAATTGTTATGATATTGACTAGCTGGTCTAGTAATACGAATCAGCTGTCGGTAATGCATTAACGTCTCTCTAATCTTTTATGTATAATATCGTGCAGTAAGACATGTATACGGATGTGCGAACGCGTCGGACATTTTGAACAATACGTGACGTCAGTAAGACTCACCTGATGAAAGAGAAACACGCGGAAGCGCAGCGCGCGGTTGCATCGTTTGCTGCATATCGATACATCGCCTGAATTAGTATCACGTCAGAACCTACTATGCTCATCGACTATAATTAAACTGTTGATTATGCCTGAGCTCTTTCTATCAGTTGAATCTGTTGTTCATGGATAGTATACTATATTTGTTTTTCTTTATTTTTTCATGATTTAATTCCCTCGATGGCAAATAGGTTCACGAAGAGTATGTTCATGCTTAAAACTGGGTAATATTTATAGAGAACTTATTTGGAATATTTCCCATAGCTCTTAGCCTGAACAAAATTTCACTTATATATATTATAGTTTCATCTCGCGTACAGTTTAAATGAAACAGGCTAAAATAACATTTTGCCCGAGTGCTGCTAGCATTTTACAACTCCGTTATCAAAAATAGCAGAGTTAAAACTTCTTCGTCGTGCATGACCTTTTTAAAGAAGAAGTCTTATTTTACGGTCCCGGAATGGCAGACTAACTCTTCGGATCGATTTTTTAACAGTAATTATCTCGAAACTCCGTGAAAAACTTGGGTCGCGTTTCCCTTAAAAGCAAGTTTCTTTAAATCGCCGTGCGGAATGACTGGAAAACCGTGCAATCGACTGATTAATTACGGTCAGAGGCCCGTTGCTTTCGTTGCGGATTATTCTCGAGTATTGCGGCTCCGTCAAAACGTTTTCCCCCCCTAGCTTTTATTCGTAACGTTTCTCAATGGGGGAGCGCGTAATCAATTCTTCCGTCGAATGAACTTCATTTTTCTTTCAAACGTTAGAACTTCGGCAATTTTTCATATTTTGTAGAGATAGGTGTAATCTCAGTGTAAACTATCCAACTTTGAGAGAATTTATCATTTCTCGCTGTCAGCTGATTGTGACGGATGCTGTGCTGCGTACTGGCTACGGTTACACCGCCGGGAAACGTTGACACGTATTTATACTGCCCAATAAATGTTGAAAAAATATCCTGCAGACTCTGTGCACAGTTTGTACACCGCGCGGAAACAGTGTACGTAGCTAGATACTCGATCCATTATACTTATTACAAGTTAAAACGACTCAATAACAAAGTAAACGGAGAAGAAATAAGAAACAGATGAATGCGTCAAAATTACGGTGGTGTAAGTATGATTTTTAACAGGTTGAGCGCCGACAATCGACCGCTAAAATCGCCGCATAGTTAAAAAAATTTAATTAATTAAAAGGAGACTAGAAAGTTAATATTTATCATAGGGGGTGGCATTAGAACTCTTTCGCATTCGAAACATTCTAGTCAAATTCAGTTTGTTCAAATATATTATAATAAAAATGAATTTTCTAGATTGGTCAGAAATTAGTGTCAGCCATATTTGACTGACGCGACGCTCAAAGGGTTAAAAATCTTGACTTATGTCTTAATACGTAATTTATACATGCTAAAATATTGAAAATACAAACAAATTCTAAAGTTACTGTAAATTAACTCTAAATTGTCTTAAGAATATATTTGATATAACCAATTCTCATGTACAAATATCCAAGAAAATAGATTAATCCGTGAATGGAAAAATTTACGATAAAGTGTAACTCTTTCATATATTGTTCAAACAAAATAAGATACACAGTTGGACTCGATTTTCAACTTTCTCATCTGAATCATTACTTCGAAATTGTCAGAATTTTGAGAGTACGTAATTCGCACGCAACGTGTTAAGAAAGTATAGTACGGTATAGTTTAGAAACTATTTCAGCAATATTTCAGATATACAGCACATACATGTGTTAATTAACTAGGAAGTTTCCGATGTAGGAACTCGGTAAACGTACTCACAGCCCCAACGTTATCCGATTGCGGTCACAAAATACGTACACGTATACTAAACGTGTACGTACATGCGGCATTGTTCGCCGATATCTTATTCGTAACGTGTTTAAAACTAAAGAGCTGAGTGTGTTAATAATGAACCAGATCCTAGATATCTGTTGAAATTCCATTATATTCTAGCGAAACGATAGGATCTTCGTTTCTCTTCAAATTGTATTCGACATGCACCGGTCTGGTTAAATTTCGCCCCAGCGCGAAAGAAATATATCAAACTTCTCGTGGCTGTTTGAAATAATATTTGTAGAGCTAAGTATAATCTGATTAATCGAAGGTGCAATGCGATATTTCATTTAGGTAACGAGAGACAGGTAGACGTTCCGCACGAATGTTTGATCCTCTGCCGGGCGATCTGACAACTTCATCAAATAAATATTTGAAAATAGTGCTGCTTTCAAAATACGTGTGTTTTTAGATTTAGTTCAATATATTTTTGTACTATTTTGAAACTATGCAAGCATATCCATCGTTTCGTTTAACTCGTTGTTAAAATTAGAAAGATTGTAATGTATAAGATGAAGATCCATCAAGCTGGAATGTTGTTTTACTTTCTAATCGCGCTTATCAACTGTATCACCTAAATAATAATTGATAGCTAGATATTCGATTTCAACATATTTCTCTTATAGGTAAAAATACTTATGGGACCGACTGTATATGGAAAGGGCGTCGGAATCCCTTGATTCTCGCGTCGTTTAATTTATTAGACTTCTTATTTATCCATAAAAATAAATTTCGGGAAATTACAGACAAGTGGGGACTATGATCGCGCAGGTCAGGCAATGCGAACGGAATACCCCATTCGACCCTTGACAGTAATTCTGGCATCTCTCCGGCAAAGGACAGTACGTCTACTTGTAATTTTTGCCGGCGACAGAAAACGGAGAAAATATTCCCGTAATTACTTCCGCGAAACCTCTTGATTCCCCCTAAAAACGTAATAAATCCAGTTACTAAATATCAACGAGAGGTAATTCACTTGTTTGAAAACAGTTTCCCTAGATCCGGTTTTAACCGGCCCGCCCGTGTAAACTAACGGCTTTCATGGAAATTATATATCGCGGGCTTAAAAAATTCGCTGGATTTATTCGATTCACGCTTTTAAACGCAGAAAACGCGGTTACGATGGCGCGGTTTTAAATTTCATTTAGAAAGTAAATTATTCCAGAGCTAATGAAGTTATTCACGGTCAACAATCACAAATTCACGCATGGACAATCTAGAAAACTCGCGGTGAAAAAAAAAAAGGAAGAAAAATGGTTTTGTACGGGACACCTGCGAAATTTTCAACGGAACATGTTCTGGCCAGCGTCACGCTGAAATTCGTAAGCCTACGAGATCCGGAACTTTCGGCAACGGTTGTTTTTACCATCGACCTGATAATTAAATTTCTGCTTTCGAATTTACACAATGTTTTATCCGCTCCCGTTAAACACGCGTCGCCGAAGGCATATTCGATTATTTTCGCTTTTAAATTCTACAGCTTTTTACAATAACGAAAATTAAATTTTTTGTTCCAGCTGATTAGCGTGCCAGCGATACTTTAATAACAATTTTCTTTGTACGATAATATGTATTTTAAGAGACTAGGTGTACGAGCTAAAAATATTGAAAATTATATAGAACAGATTCAAACACTTTTACAACGGAATTAGGAGAACATTTTATGTTTTAAATTTCCAGAACTATCCAATAAAATTATATAATACAATTTTTTTAAATATTTGATAAGACTGAAAATATTTCTTAATTCAATCCCTATCTTAATGGCCGTCTTATTATTTCATCATGTTTTGTAAAGAAAGAATTCTAATTTGGTTTATTGGCGTATTAGAAAATATATGTGTAAACAAGCCTCTCCAGTCAATGTTATAAATAGAAAGTCAAGAATAGTTCCTGCAGATGTTTTTCTAGATCATCATTGACATTTTTATTAATATATTTTTATGTAAATATAAATTAAATTATAAAAATATATAGATTCTGTAGATTATTAATAAAGACAAATTCATAAAGACCACATTTAAAATTAAGGACTACTTAATATCGGGAACTGTGTAATATCAAATACACGTGGCGATACGTATACTGAAAATGTGAAAAATTAACATTCGCATTAATTGGACTTTATATTACATTCTTATCAATTAAAAAATGTGCATTAAGCGAAATTCAGAATTTAGCCGCCTGACTGAATTAAACCTCGCTAATCAGAAAACATAGTTAATCAAGATTACTTACGCAGGGCGGTGACAGAATTATTCAGGCAGTAAAACAATTTCTCATTCTTCCGCAACGATAACGAAACAACCCACCAGCCACTGATAGGCGCTAGAACGACAGATGATATCGTTTCGCTATAATCGCGTTATCGTTCGTTTTGGTTGCCCGGTATCGTGTATATCTTGTTTACAAGTAATACATCTTAATTTCGCATTTAACTAGCGCGATAGGTGCAACCCCGTGCATAAAGCGTTCGCGTGACTAAATCGCATCTTATATGACCTACTCCAGAAAAAGAAAAGATACCGTGCCCCGTGGTATAATTCAGTCGAACGACAGAGAAATATGTAGATGCATGACGCCGTTGTATCATCGCCGCACGATAGATCGTTCCGCGGGATTTTTTTCTCGCGGCAAAACCCCGATAACCGAACATTTCCTGCAGTTATCAGTTTTGCATTAATTCCGCGTTAGCTGTCGCTTTCAGTGTATCGGCCGCTGAAAAATTTGTATCGTTTGCGAATGGGAACGAGTGAAATTTGTAGGGCCTCTATCTCGCCGTGATTTTCTGCGGTTTTATTTTTTTTTTTTTTCATTATGCGCTATCGCGTCGCGCACAGCGCCGAGAGCTATTCGATGTCAGGACAAGATAAATTCCGCCGCTACAAAAATGATTTTAATCCTATCGCCAATTTCGACTCTATAAATTTTACCTTTCGCGTCGCCGTTTACCGGAATCGTTGTTGCAATCTAATTTGCTCGCGGCGATTGTAACTTCGGACAATTGAAAAGAGTTACGTGATTGTAATTTCGACGGAACAAGCAAAATTGTCGGGGGGATAAGTAAATCATTGTTCTACCTACATACACTAATTAAAAATATTGATTAATATTTAAATGTTTGAACGAAAGTATGACGAACTTTCGGGAATGTTATTTTGTTCTTTGATAAACTCGATCTCGTTAAAATCATGTCAATTAGCATTTTTAACGACTTCTTGATTATATACAGATTTCTAAACAAATATTAGCAAATTGCGTTTTATACGTAGTATTGTATTTTTTTTACTTTTGACATAGTTGAAGAGTGAACGAAGCACGAAAATCATACGGTGAATTTATTCTTACGATAGTCATCAGCGTTGGTTGCACTTTAAGATGTTAGAGACTTTGTTAAACCGTGTCTACAGACTCTACTGATTTCATTAATGGGATACTTGAGACTTTTGCGGGTCGAGTTCTTACTGTTAAAAAGAGTGTTTCATCGTATCCGAAGCATTGCAACTAGCCTCATTAAGAATCTAAAGAGCCCTCTAGATGAAATACAAAGGATCAGTGACCTTATAAGGAATCCGACTTGATATCCTAACTACCTCTCCATTAAATCAACAACCAATAAACCACGATTAATTTGTAAATAACTAGCCTATCAGAAAAATCGATGCAAAACGAATTAAGTGTATAAGAATTCAGCAAACTATCTGAAGCATCTCGTTACATAAAATTTCGAAAATGTATAGTGTTTTAAATTCAATTACTTAAAACAAACGGTGTCCAAGAAACGAAACTAGAAAAATTGAAAATCACTAGGAAATACATATGTATACACATTAATCACATTTTCATGAAGCGCAGCTCATATTCCAGATTATGGTTCACTGTCTGAGGTATAACGTTTAAAATTTGAATAGCCACAATTGCAAAAATAATTCCTTTCCGGCTCACTTAACAGACATTCATGAATTGCATACGCAACCAATTTACGAAATTAGTTTCTATGGATAACGAATTATAAAAGAACGTACTCAGGAGAAGAGAATGAACTAAATAAAAGTGACTAAGCAAATAACAGCGAAACCGAGGATTCTGGTCGTTCTTCGTTTCTATTGGTATAGACTTTCGACCGTTAAATCGACAGGATAAATGAACGCGAAAGCGTCGACGGACTTATCGCTGATTTAATCGGTGCACGTCACAAAACCGTGGCCATTCAAAGGCACGAACACGTTGGGGAAAAAAAACATTACCCCCGCGAGATATAAATGAACACTACGCGATGAATGGAAGGCGATATTTTATTATATATTCGTAATAGGTGAATTCCGTGTGCCATTTGGATTGTTCACGAACAGCGATAATATATCGCCGAATAAGCGAACGAACTATGAATTTTCGTTTGTATTCAATCGCACACGATGAAAAACAATGGGCGTTTATAAAATGGCTTTTTTTACAATGCATCTTGAAAACGCTGCTTTTAAAATTTATTCGTAAAATCTTTTAGTGGACTGACAATATCGTTTATTGAAATATTTTTAATAGCATAAAATTTTTGATTCGATCTGTAATTAAGCAGATAATATGATTTACTGAACTATTCTATGCATAATTCATTCTAAGAATGTTTTATAAAATATGAAATATGAAACTTCTTTAATTAAACTGATTACATTATTTATAGACTTATTTTGTGCAAGGGTGTAATATCGACTGAAAAATCAATGATATTTACAATGAATCATTTTTCCGTTTATAAATGTCCCCATTTCTGAGTTCTGTTAATAGTGTTAGGTTTATGCACATCCTTAGGATTAATTTGACAGATTGCCGGCAACTTAGCAATTTAGTTGTAAACGTATTAAACCATTGCCGGCAAACGAGCGCCAGATGTGGGCTGTTGACCGGACTTTCGCCCGGTCATAAAATCACAGCTCCACGTTTTTCGACCATCGGTGTCGCTAGGCCGGATTTTCCCTTTTTTTGGGCAAACACTACAGCTCATTTTCGCCACGAAAATCGTACCTAGCAGCGCTCCAATAGAAATCCTCCTGGAGTTTCATTGGCCGCCTCCTAGAACTACCGGCTCGTATAAAAGCTTCGAAACATGTAAAAATTGTCTGACTCTAAAATAAACGATCAACTACATAGAACCTAGTCTCTGCTTTAGTAAAATTCCTTAGTCGGCACACCACGTGCAAAAATTACAAAGTTTGAAGATCTCCGATCACACAAACATCAACCAAATAGATCCATCAAAATTGTATTTTTTATAAAGGATAGCTAATTCGTACTCCGCGTACACATGAAAAGTAATTAACACTTTGCCGACCGGTAGCCTATAAATCGGCTTTTTACTCCAACCGGTAATGGATAAATCAGTCATGGCAATCAATAATTTGCTATCTATTACCGAGGTATTCGTGTATAATTTTAAATATATTAGTTACCTTTCGTGGTGAATAAAATAAATAAATGCTAATTAATGCTAATATTAAGAAGATATAAAAAAAGTTCACGGCCGAATGACCGATCGGTAAAGTGTTAAAATGCAGTAGCTCAACACTAAATCTATCATGCCGGTCATTTCGACCGGTTTTGCAATTTTTATTTTAAAATTGTTGACACTGTGAAGATTCTGTTGCAGGAAATGATTTATCCAATGCTCTAACTCAAGCATAGAGCAATAAAAATGACTAAACGTCTAAGTAAATTAAATCTTGTCATTCTTATAAAACAAGACACATCCATCACTTTTAGTGCTCAGAGAGTCCAGTGCTAATGACTTATAAAATGAGGGTGTCAGTTATTGATACCATCATTAATACGGACATTTACGTTATTTTTCTCATTAATTTCATATCGAATTAACGCCTTCAATGTTTAGAAAATATTTAGTTACATAACAAGAGTACTAAACGATACTATTATTATATAAATTTCTGCTGAAAATGTATGGATGGATGAAAAATGATGCTTAAAGCGTCAGTAAGTTGAACCCTTATTTGTACGAATAATTAAGAAAGAAAACGATGAGTAACCCGAACCTAATTTCGGACGTGTTCTATCGACTCCGTGCAACCGGGATTTTTGCGAAAAAGAGCCTCCTTCGAGGTTTGAGAATCAGGCGGTAAGTCACGCGACATCTAAAGCCATAAAAGAGCCGGCACCGAGTTTTATGTGAGCAAGGTTCGCAGTCTGGCTCTAATCGTGTAGGAATCGCGCAGCAGAGGTAATCGTGACAGTAGCTCACTCGCCGATTACCCCCAATGCGAGACGCCAGCTCTCCTTTCGGGGCGTGGCTTTAGTAATACGCGACACTTGGAACTTGGCCCACCGAAATTGAATCATGCGAGTAGCAGCTTGGGACCGGCCTGGCCTCTACTAGGATTATAACACCAGTGTTCTCCATTGGCTGTCTGCCTGAAAGTCCTGTTCCAATGAAACCTTGACCTAAGAATCCTCTGGAACGCTCGCACCTTAAAGTGCTCGCGCCTCTTCAATTCCGAGACATCCACCTTTCTACATTAAGAAACTGCCATAGATTGGATCAGCGTTAGCGACCCTTCTACGTCATTGCCTGATCTTCTGATTAATTTAAGTCGGTATTCTAATATCAAATGCGTTGTTGCTTAACTTTCGATTTCTTGCGCAGATACTATGTAACACCTGTTGCTGTTATATTTACAAGATCGATTCGTACGTAGTTCAATAACATTTAAAAATGTTCAAGGTTAAAAGAAGTTAAAATTGGGTTTGGATTGTATGTTATTTTTATTACAGTGGTCCAAGAAAACATAGTGGGAAGCCTTATATAAATAAAATAAAGATAAAGAAATTCAGATATCGTAAGTAATGTTAAATTTTTGAAACCATCAAATGATCTATGAACCAAAGTCTACAGAATCGCTGAAACGATTAACACATGCGAGTAGCTGACTTATACAGTCGTTATAAGATGCAACGAAATAGGGTGTAATTAAATAGACAGTTCTCAGTCGGATGAATATAAATTGCAATAGGATGAGTATCGTTTGCAAAAGAATGAATTTGGAGTACAAAAGGGTTCATTTATTTCAAGAAAGACGAATACAATTAACAAAATCTAATTAGCGTGATGATCAACCAGACGATCAACTCTCTCAAGGTTAAATTCAAACCGCGTGCCCTTATCATTCCGAACGTTGCTCTGCTCCGAATCGCGACAGTGTTTAATTCCTCATATTTCCTCTTTTTGGTTGCTGGCCATCTGATGGCATGGTCTTGCCAGTCCTGTCCAAGTAAGGAGTTTGCGAGCGACAACCCTCTTCGAGATTCACGAAACCGAGCGGGCCGGTCACGCGACAGCCAAAACCATAAGCGAACGGGGGCACCATTCTTGTGTGGGTGTGAGACTTTTATCGAGATTCTAGCCGTGTCGAAATCGCGCGGCAGCGATATTCGTGACAGTGCTTCACGTACGGATTATCCCATCAAGAGACTTTGACTATTTCGGGGAGTGTGGCTTCGAGAGAGAGAACCACTCTCGACACCTGGATTACCGAAATTGCTCGCATGAGTAGCAGCTTGGTCAAAATTTTATTGTCACTTTTATTTTGATCACTTCTCCCGACGTTGAGACCGCAGGACAATAAGGTTAGCATAATACGCGCACATATGTAGACAGCATTACATCCTTGAACACCATCGCGCGTCGAATAGATTAGTATTGGGTTGGGGAATATGCTCGTAGCGTTTTTATATTTTATAAATAATAAATAATGTAACTCATAAATAATGTTTTCTTTTCGCCAAACCCTTGGAATCTGCAAGCGGACAGCTCGAATGGTTATTACGTTCGCCGACCGTGTGTCGCTACAGCCACAAAAGTAATAACAAATTAAATGACTTAAAAAGACGATTAGCACAGTTTTGTAGAGCAGAAACAGCTCTATCGAATGAATATTATACACTTTGTCAAACAGCAACAAATCGTTGTGAAATAAAAGAAAATATAAAAACGCTAGGAACTTATTCCCCAATCCAATATTTTTTGGAGAGACTGGTTGAATTATAGAGAAGAGATGCTACGGAAGGAACTCGTAGTGATAAATGTCACATGGCAAATATTTTGAAGATTGAAGAACCAGGAAAATTATTAGGAAAATTGTTCGTTTTTATTTCCTTGCAACGTTCGTGCGTATGCATTTGCAGCCAGTTGCAAATCGTTATCGTGTCAAATGGAGTTGCGCTACTTACATTGTGATTCAATTTCGCGATTTAATTATATTATATTTCAACTGCATAGTAATTCACCTAGGATGTAATGCAATTATATAATTCAAACCTTTCTGTTAATTCCATCGCTAATTATTATAATCAAGACTGCAGTTCATATATTTAATGCAGTTGAAATAAATTGCTATTGAAGTATGATGTAATTGAAACAAATTGCAGCTGAAATATGGCGTAATTGAAATACATTTCTTCATATTATCCAATTTAAAATGTACAAAAATGCGCCCATGTGGAAAAAAATTCCAAAATGTGTTTTATGTGACATCCATCATATTCGACATACTTGCATAGGTAGTGAAATCACCTAACTATAGTTTTTAGGTTATGTCACGCGCCTGTTCAGCATCGATGACAATAATACTAATTTAATCCTACGTTAACAAAGTTATAAAATTCTATTCTGTTCAAATTCCTTTTTTTTTTTAAGAGAAAAAACTATTTTACGATTCTCGGCTTCTACCGAGTTTCTGCGTGAACCCTTTTATCTTTTGATGAACATAAAAAAGTTATACGTTCACTTACAACAAACCAGAGATGATCTCGAAAACCATAAAAACGACGACTGACAGAAATGTACTTCAATAATGTCGAAGACTTAAAACTCTGAGATTTAAACCAGAATCTCGCTCGGTTCGTTAACTAAACGTTATTTTAGATCATCGTGAATCCCCGTGAACTGACTCGCACATTTACTCAATCTAATTTGTCCCCAGGTGACAAATCAAATGCTGATAAATAATGGGTGATGCGATAATATGAACAATTAAAGTAAATCTCTTCTCTGATAATGAAAAACCTAAGAAAGACACTTTTTTATATTTTATATTATATTAAAAAAAGAATGACATTTTTATTACATTTTATATTATATTTTTAACTTAGTTTCCTCTAATAATATAGAAGAATGAAAAATGTGCAATATCGTAACCTATCATCGCCGATGAAAGTGCGAAAATATCATAATATAATAATTAAATCTAATAATGTTAGATATTAATTCGAATGATTAAGAATTGATCATTAACGGAAGTTTCAATAAAAACTATTAATAATAACAGCGTTGAATACCATTACCCCGTAAATAATTAATGCAACTACTTTTAATCAAAGCATAATTAGGTTTTTGTAATGGCCTGAATAGATACGTAATATCGACTAATAAAGACGGGAATACGGTACTAATAAATGTGTCAGCTTACGCAGAAAATGTACCGAGTGAAATCTGTTTCCATCTAATTGTAAGTTATAAATTCTTACTCGACGTTACATACTTCCGACAAAAGCATAGCCCAGTCATCGGTCATAGTTACTTGTACAGCTATCCTTGATAGGTATGATAAGTTCAAACACGACGTTATTCCATTACTCGTATCACCGAGTTCGTTATTTGTTTCACCGTGTTCTCTCTCTGTCTCTTTCTCGCTCTTTTTCTCTTTCTGTCTCTTTCTCTCTCTCTATTTCCCCTTTCTCGGTCTATTTGTTTCTCTCTCTCTCTCTCTCTCTCTCTCTCTCTCTTCGACACGCTTTCGCTTCTTTCTATTCCTTTTTCTCTTCACGTACGCGAATACGCCGATTAAAACGTATCAAGGACACCAAGGTGAATATTTATGATTCCGTTAACGCGATCACGCAGAACTTGATTTATGTGGTTCCATTGTTCGCGTCATTCATCAAGCACGCGATAACGAGGAGAACCTGCTTCGGATATCTTCACCGTCCACGTTTTTCAGTCGCAGATACAACTTCATCGCCCGGCTACGTGCTAGCCTCCTGTATCGATGCAACGAAATTGATATTTCCCGGACAAATGGATCGGTCGTGTACATCGGCGGAGGCTGACGTGCCGCGAAAATAGAGCGAAAAAAATATAGAAAGAGATATCTACGCCGCGGGAATAAAGCCGCGCCACGCGATGCTTGATATACAGGGACAGATATTTCGTCCAAGAAAACTGTCTGTCACGACACGACAGAGATATCTGTCTCAGTAAATTTCTTGTTGTCGGTTCGCTCGTCGTGACTCGTATTACCGACTGAAATCTAACGATTTCGAAAAATCGCTCGTTCCTTTCTGAAAACTGTGCAAATGATTTAATTGACTTCGAAGAGATATTTTGGTAAAACTGCAATCGATCGTGGCTAATGTCATAGGTCGTTTCTTACTATTTCTTTCATCTGTGCCTGTTGCGCGATTCAACAAATATGTTTCGTGGAACTAGGATGAATGGATGCAGAATTAAACATAGGAATATTTAAATTATATAGAGTTGTGAGTTAAAAGTTGTTGAGGATTGCAATTTCCACTGTCAGCTCGGAAAAAAACATTATCTGATTTTGGTGAAATTTTATACATATATTTTGCAAAAATTAAAATAGAGAAAAAGGTTTCTTCGATAATTAATACGCTACATATTGAAATTAAAAATGCTAGCACACTTTGTTAATTTTTACGATTTCTTTTTGGGAGATTTGCCATAAATGTATAAAGACCGTTTATTGATAGATGCAATTAACACGTCGAAATTCCAAAAGTCGAAAATTCTTAAGTTTATAAGTATTTGTTCAAGTAAAAACTGATTCAATGATAAGTAACCAAATAGCCTCTATAGCTAAAGAAATGTTAGTGTTTGGAAACGCTGAATAGAAGATTGTCTTAAAACTTCTTCTAAGTGACGCGATAAATTATAGCTCACACTATAATTGCCGAGATATTTGGCCCCCGTCTGCTGGAATTCCTGCTTGCGCCAAGAGGCGAGACGAGGTATTCCTTTCAACTTTATAAGCAGCAACGAAAATCCAATAAAGCAACGCTCTCAGTTTAACGAATACATCAAAAAAGAAGGGAAGAGGAGTATATCTAAGAATTTTTATTAATTACCTGCTGAAACTACATTGGAGCAGGTAACCAACGTGTCTTGTAAAACGACCAAAAAATTCAAATTTCTGCAAGTAACTTTTACGCTTTCGACTCGAATCAAGTTCGGTTCGCTTCGACTTTGCTCGTAAAATCCGAGTACTCGCGCCCTTCTATCGGACATTGTTACATGCAAATCCGTACTAAATAACAATATCAAGGTAAATCTATATTTACAGTCAGTCCCATAAGTATTCGTACCCTCATTGCTTATAAGAGAAATCTGTTGTAATCAATCAAGTAATGTTGTAATCAAGGGATGCATGTAAAATTTTGCAATAAACTTTTCATTACCTTATTGAATATTTTTGGATGTGACGGAAGAGGAAAAGATTGGAGAAAGCCTAATGCAGAACTAGAATTAAAAAATGTACAACCAACTGTAATGCACGACGGAGGCTCTGTGATGGTGTGGAGCTGTATGGCGGCATCCGGAGTGGACAAACTTGTCTTTATCGATGGAATTTTGGATAAGATAAAGTATAAAAATATACTCGAAGAAAATCTGCACTCAAGTGCGATTAAGCTTGGTCTGGAAGATGACTACTATTTTCAACGCGACAACGACCCGAAGCATACTGCTCAGATTGTTCGTAAGTGGATACTTTACCAGGTTCCCCATTTTTAGATACACCTCCTCAGAGTCCAGATACAAATCCTATAGAAAATTTATTGACGGAAATAGATAAAAGACTACACGAGCATGAAATTTTCAATAAACAAATGCTAAGAAACAAAATTTTGGAAGTTTGGAATAGTATTGAACCAAATATCACATTAAAACTGGTAGAAAGTATGGAAAATCGATTAAACGATATAATAAGGTATAAAGGTGGACCCACTAAATACTAGAAAATTAATATAAAGTAAAAAAGTTACTCTAATATGCGACTTTTTGACAAAATCTACACTGGTACTAATACTTTTGTATTAATCAATTAGTTAATCAATTTTGTTATAATTTGGTATAAATAAACTTTATGCATGCGTTCATTCATAATAAAAAGTTTATTGCAAAATCTTACATGCGTCCCTTGATTTCAACAGATTTTTCTTATAAGCAATGAGGGTACGAATACTTATGGGACTGACTGTAAGTGTAAAACCGATTCCGCTGCCGATAACGAACTTAGCCAAGCACGAACGGATTAAAGAGTGCAACGATACCGTTGGGATAATGCCCTTCGAGCGACCATTATCGAATGATTGACGAGACGCACAGTGCGTATCGTTTTCATTCGGGACCGAAATTTTAGCACGATCAAGATCGATGCATCTATTGGGTAAACACCGGGCCAACTGCGCGATGCATCGATACGGGTTTAGAATTTGCAGGCAGGTATATGGGTCGATAAAGTGGTTTCAACCACATTGTAATATACGCATTGAAATATTTGTCACCCGTTCTCCGCCTATCATAAATCATATTCGGCGAGACCGTCTCGGTGGGAATTGTTGCACGATCGTTTAGGATTTTCGTGCGTATCTCGTTTAATTGTTAAATAGACCCGCGGATGCATCGGAAATTAGATTCAACTGTGAAATTCAGCCGCGTACAATCCGCTCAATCATAAATTATAATGTTCGAGATGCCGAACATTTTAATTTCCGGTTTGTTCCGATGCCTGTAAACCGCGCGAACGATAAAACTTCTATTGATATTTATTGATGCATCTGTATCAATGTTTTTCGTTGCACGGTTGCACACTGCTCTCGCGTGCATTTATTCGTGTAATTAATACGTATGTAAATTAGGTCCAGTTGATCCAAAATGAAGCCAGAAATTTTTATTCTTTCGTTATGAAACTATTCTTTAAACTCGAACTTTTATAGTGAATATTTATATTCTTTTCACATGGAGAATCTACTTTTTAATAAAAATGATTTTTACTTTCTTGTACGTATATGGAATTTATGGATCAGATTCACCGCTTGTATTTGTACAATACGTGTCGTTTTGTACTATTTTGTGCAAGTACATAGAATACATTTATATCGCTATTACATATATCCTAGGTTATTAAAACGCAAATAAGATAATAAGTTGTAACGATATGTGACAATGTATTTATATAACCATTATATGCACATATTTCGTATGATAATTAATATTTTCGAAAATATAATCTCGTGTATAAGGTTAATTTTTACTTTTTGTATTAAAAGTATACTCGACGATTAAAAACTGCATTTTTATTGCCGCGTGATCGCATCTATTGTATCCAGAAATATACGGTATATTGCGCAGCAATGAAAAATGCATTTCTCTAGGTGATTAATATAATAGATTGCATCTGTGCAGCGTGACGTGTTCCGCTTAAGCAGTGATCAAAGTCTCGGGAAGCTCGTCACATCGATCCCCTATGAGATTTTATTTGGCGTTAATCAACTGTAGTCTATTCCTGATACGCTATCGGTAAATCGGTTCGCTTAATGAGGGCGTTGTTGGTCCCGGAAATTGTTGGATAGGTTCACTTAACGCAAAGTTAATTCGACTTTGACAAGAGCCGATTTAACATGCAAAGATGAAACATTGATCAAGCTGACGAACGTGTTCCATCGCGATCTATGTTCATTTCCATGAATAATTGATAATCACGCGACCAAGCGAACGCTTGAAATATTGATGCTACATCAGAAGTGATATCTACGAGCTGCGATGCCTTTGTTTGCAACTATGAACTTTACGAACGGTCAAGGATATTCTTCTCTTGTTAAGTTACGGAAGATGGGTCGCGCACACGCCATGTTGCAGCAAACTTTTTCTACATCGAGGGTTACATAACCTAGAATCGCAATTTTGTTTCTTAACCCCTTGCACTATGATATTTTCTCGTTGCGTTGATTAGCATTTATTTATTCTTAATATTTTCCGTAATAGGAACGGACAATTTTTGTTTCTTTTATCATCTTTATGTACTTTTGTTTGTGAACTTTGATGACAGAAGAATTTATTTTTATTTCGATGTGGAAGAAATTAATAATAATCATATTTAGTAGAATATTGAGTGGAATTGCTATCACGAGTCTGACACGTTATTATAGTGCAAGGGGTTAAAAAGGGAAAGGTACTACATAATTTTAGTTCTTATGTGATATTTATAAAGTATCAGATTTTTAAATAGAATGTGTAATATATTTTATGAAAGGATCATACGTATTCTACACTAATGTAATAAATGTTAACACTTTACCGACCGGTAGCCTATGAATCGACTTTTCACCCCGTACGATAACCTGTGAATCGCTTGCCATGGTAACCAACAATTTAATATCTATTATTGAGATAAATGTGTTAGATTGTACTACTGTAAACTTGAATATTATTATATAATTTTTTAAATATCAAATATCTCACGCGATTAATAAAATTAATAAAATCAAAATAGAAACGAAAACGTAACATTGAGCAAAATTTTTACGGCCAAATCGCCGGTCGTCAAAGTGTTAAAAATTGATTGCGATGATTGAGTCGAAAACAAAATTGTAACAAGATTAAAAGAAATTTAGTTACAATTATTATTTGATTAATCCGTGTTCGTTGACATTAATTCACAAATAATATCGCAACGGAAATTCTTTTATTTTACGAAATTTTATTATTTATATTTCGATTCGTCATATTGTTGTAAAAATTGTTCGATGCACTTTGAAAAATCTAGTTGAAATTTAAATAAAACGCGTCGGCCGCCATTTACAAAATTTCGATGATTGAACCAGAAACGGACTTAAACAGGCTTTTCCAGTTTCCAGTTGGCCACGTTCAACCTGCGTAACGAATCGAATAAAACGCGGGGGAGATTTTACGAACCACGTGACAACAATCGTTTCGCCGTTCTAACCAATAATCGAGTCAACCGGGAACTATTAGATTACGCTTATCGCGTGCCGCCAGACAAACGTGTTAATTCACGTTCCAGGCCGAAAATGCATCTCGTGTACATTGTTATCCAGAACACAGCAAGGAACTTCGAAATCTCTTTGGAAGGATTGATTGAGAAATTGTCAGAAAATTTGATTTTTACTGATAAAAAATATTAATATCTTGAAAACGATTTTTAGTGTTTGCCAAAATCCTTAGAAAATCAGAACGATTTATTTCATAAGTTCATACCAAAGAAGATAAGATTTATTATAAAAATCATCCCTGTAACCTTCTTGAATCTTACAGTTTCTAATCAATTTTAATGCAATTAACAGACTCCAATTAAAACTGTGTTCCAAATGTGATAAAAATATTATATCATCCATACATAGTAATGTTTCATTGGTAAAACGAGCAAAAATTTTCCCAATGAAAAATACTTAACAAATTCCTTAAAGGAGCTTACATCGAGTATTAAACGAAGTATTGATGTTTCGCAATGCAAAACGTTCACGTGTTCAGTTGTTCATTTAGCGATATAGATCAACGTCGCTGCAGTCGACTGTAATTTAATATATCCGTTTGTTGACCTATTCATACTGTCTGAGAAGCACGTAAAGCTCCTCGCAAAGTTGAAAAGATCTAATTTAGTGCTTCAATAAATTAAGAATTATTATCTTGTTAATAACACCGATTCCATAAATTCGGGAACACCAACTACGATCGTACAATATTTTTGTTCCGTTTACCCGTCACGTAAATCTTTTAAACGAGGATTTAGATTTCAAAAGTGTTATTCTATAAATATTAAAATATTTTACTGATATCTTTGGTGAATGTTTAAGCAAAATCGCGACACACAAAGTGGATCGTAAATCGCGGCGCTATATAACTGAAAATAACGCGGCGCGACATCGTAACTTCTCGTTGGACAAAACTTCATTTCCCAGGACAATGAATTTGAAAATCGTATAAGTCACGACGGATTTATATCGAAATCCTCCAGACATCAGTCAAACGTGTTCGATCGATACTCCAAATTCAAATTTCAGGAGAATGTGACATGGCGCGTTCTTCCCTGTCGCTAAAACTATCCAAATTAATTCAAATTGATTTGAATTGAGATTAATTGGATTGCAGATTGTATTTATATCGTCTAATTCTTCGTGATCAAACGTAACCAGAAGTAACGAATAAATATTTCAATTTGTTCGAACGATCTTCCATATTACTTTAACCCCTTACCGTACTTTAAAACAAGTCAGACTCGTGATGGTGATTTATAATAATAAGCTGTTAGGTATGAATGTCCATCCATTCCTTTAAGTAGAAATCAAATTTTATTTTCTTGTCACCAATATTTAAACGTTTGAGTAGACGTAAGCACACTATAAATAAAAAATATCATTTTCATCTAAGAGATTAGTGCGATCAAAGAAATTTTCATCATAGTAATTGTAAAGAAAATGGTACGGCAAGGGGTCAAGCATGATAATATAACTTTTAACTGCAAAGAATAAAGCCCCCATTGTAAAATGAGTCGAACGAATGTTAATTCCTGTGTGAGATTATTTTATTGACAATTTTGGCGTGTGTGAAAAGTTTAGAATGAGTTTAGATAAAAATGAGAGAAGAAGATAGATGAATGTGAATGAACTATGACAATTATGACAATTCCAAGGTACGTCAAGTGTTGAGAAATGTTATTTTCCACTAGTAAATACTTACAGTTTATTGTTATTCGAATTACATTACTATAAATCCAACATTTCGCTAGTTAACAGGATAAATATTTTCAATTGGATGAAGATTATAAACGAAGTCCTTATATACGTGAGAATGTTGCTGAATGTTTAACCTCATGCACTATAATAACGAGTCACACTCGTTATAAAGATTTCATGCATGATCTATTAAATATGAATATTAATAATTGATTTCAAATCGAAACTAAATTTAATTCTTCTGTTATCAGGGTATAGAAACGAAAGCAAATAAAAACAATACAAGAAACAAGAATCGCCTAGTCCTATTAAAGAAATTATTAAGAATAAATAAATGCTAATTAACACAGTATGAAAGGAATCATAGTGCAATGGGTTAATCTATAGAGGAAATAATCGGAATTCTTGGATCCCGTTAACCAAAGCGTTCTTTACCGTTGAATGTAAAATATCAATTTTAAGTTTTCTTCGTTGGCCATTCTCCAACATCCGGCGCAGCCTTTTCCGTAACGATTAACCGAATCGATGTAAACCCATTCGATTCTCGTCTCGCAACAGGCAACAGACCTATTCTCCTGGAACGGGCGTTTGTATTTCGTAGACACGAATTCACCATGAAATCCAGCAAACCGCAGAAGCTTATTTACCGGAACGGTTCCTCGGCTTCGTCTCTGTCTCTATCTCTGCCCCTCTGTCTCTCTCTCTGTTTCTCTCTCTCTCTCTCTCTTTCTCTCTCTCTCTCTCTTTCTCTCTTCCTTTCTCTCTCCAGGCACCGTCGAAGACACGCCATTCGAATCCCCAGGTCTAATCGTGGCTGCGGTGAACGCGACGGTTTAATTTTTCCTTGAAAATTAACACCAACGTTCACTGTTCACCGAAAACGCCGGATGTTCCTTGTAATTGTTATTACGAAATGCTCGCCGCGATAATTCGAATAATTACTTGAAGGGTATTTGTGCGAGCGAAGGACATTCCATTGGCGAACGCCATGTTCAGCGCGAGGATGCGCGGAGCAGTTGGCGTACCTTCGTGTTGTGTTACCACCGAAAGCGTCAAAGATTAGGCCAAGGAAATTTCTAATTGCGCTTGGAAATGTCGCGCGTCAAAGTTGCTTAAACAACGTTAATTTGAAAAATAGAATCTTTATGCAATTAACCCCTTGACGTACCATTTCCTTCACAGTCCACGCGATTAGGAATTATTCAATTGGCACAGTTTCTTAAAAGAACATTAATGTTTATCCGTGCTTGGATTTACTTGAATGCTTAACCCTTTGCACTCCGTTGTCTCCTCTCAGGTGACATTGTAATTCTATTATATGACTAAACATTAAAGTTTATTAGCGATTTGCAACTATTCCTCGATGTTTATAAATTCATATAAATCGAATATTATTATAATAATATTATACATATATACATATAGAACGTATACTATATAATAATATAAATGTTCATAAGCGCTGGTAGGTAACACCCATGATGGCGCGAAGTGCAAAGGGTTAACTATTAATAACAAGGGATTAGTATTATATTCCAATTTTAAAGAACAGAATAACATAAATATTTAACTATTTGTTACTAGTAATTTCCATCGCGAGTCGAACTCGTCAAAGTGCGGCAAAGGGTTAAGAGTCGCAAACGAACATGTCGAATGTGCAATAGTCGACAGAAGGATCTTTGTGACTCGATAACACGTTTATTTTCCACAGAGGACCGCAGTCCGGTAATTATAATGATAATTATAAAATACAGTATAATACAAGTGCTTCTGCGCGAGAAAAATGTTCTCCGATCGAAGCAAGGCTAATGTGAGAAATTTGTTCATTATTTCGTAAAAACGTTTAAATTCACCTGGACGGAAGTATTTATTGCACAAAAGAAAAGTTTCATGTATGTCACAGTCTAGTTGTTTAGACATTGAATTACAGTATATTTAAACTAATTATTGCGCGGCTCGTCTCTCGGGCCGGCGTTCCATTAAAAAGTTGTCTTCGCTACGTTAATTATTTCATTTTATAGGTTTATATCCTTAATAGGGGGCACGGCGAAATTATAGCATACGGTTCGTTTGTTCAAAACTTTACTGCCGGAGAATGGAATTCAGCTCTTTCACATCGAAACTTTCTCCAACTTAATAAGTTTGTTTTATGTTCACTCGGATGACATAATTAGCGGGGTTGCACTTTCTTGTCCTGCTTCTAGTTATTAAAATTAGACCATCGTGGCTGATGCTGTTAGAATAGTCCAATGAAATCGAATACTTCCGTTTTATGTATTCTATACAGTTATTTCAGTGTTAGTATTTCAACGTAAGAAATCAAATTAAACGAATTGAAATCGTATTAAATTATTTTATAGTACTATTACATTTCGCGGGTAAGTAAAATGTTTCAAAAATTAAACTCCAGCGCGTTCAGAGGCATTACTCCGTCATAAATTACACCGCAACATAAACAGTTGCCGTATTGGATATTCACTTCGAGCCGATAAAATGCAACCGGTGCATCAAGGAAACCGAAAACTAATTTTTACGTTTTACAACGTACCTAGCTTCGTTAAAATATGGAAAATTTAAATACAACTTATATACAATTAAATACAACTTAAATACAACTTATAATTTCAATTGCAGATCTCTATGCGAAATAAAAGTTTTCTACGTCGACAGTAACAAATAGCAGTAAAATAAAAATAAATTGTTTCTTCTGATAATTCATTAATATCATTAAATTCTTCTTGTATCTTCAGAATTTTATATTTCAACTATTCATTCTTAAATGCATATGTACGGCGCCTTTCAATTTGTTTCGACAAAGAGTTACTTCACGTTTTTATACAGCCCCTATTTTTATACAAGTCCCCGCGATATGTTTTTCACATTTTTCTCTCATTTCGGTAGACTTTGTTTTTCGACACGACGCAGTATTTTCTAACTTTTCTGTTTCGGTGATCCGGAAACAACGACACTATTTATAGACAATATAAACTAGTTTTAAAACAGAGAGACGGAAAGGAAGAAATGGACAATGAGTATGCTGTTCCTGCGCAACCCTTGGCTGTATTAAACTGAGTTTTTTGAAAGAAGGAAAAATGGGTTGACAGCATTTTGCCGACAGCGTGCGTGCGTTATAACATTTTTTTCTCGAAATTATTCGTCGCAGTGTGCATTAATAATTTTTTCACGGGGAAAGGTTTCACCCATAACCTGCACTGCCACTACTTTTTACTGTTCCCCTCCCCCCTTTTTTTGGTTATAATGGCGTCGGGTGTCGCGGTTTTACGCAGTCAAAGAAGTTTTGATTGGCAGCCTATAAACAAATTTTTCGCTAAAATCCATTGGCCAGCAAGAGATGTTTATAATTTTTTTCAGAGAATATTAATGGTTCAAAAATGAAACGAATATTCAATAGATAATTTGATACACCTAACTCTCAACACATCTCAAGATTTTCTATATATTTTTAGATATAACAAATAAAGCTTATCATTATTCATGTAAGGCATTGTATTTTAGTCAGAAACCTTTAGAAATATTTCCTAAATATCAAAATAAGGAAACATGAAATAATAATATGGTCCAGCACTTTATTTTGGATAACAACAAATATCGGTCGCTCCGAAAGCTTAATACCACTTACGAGAATATTAAAAAATTAAATCGATTATGTTTTGTACGTATTATGTATGTACACGAGTCTCAAAAATATAGAAAGTCGTAAAATCATGATCATCGTAATGTCTAATCGCATTTTAATAACCCATAAAAAGGTATCTACGGCGCACAATTACCTGCTCGAGTCGCAAACATCTTTATCAGCGTTTCTTATTCAGCGAAAGCTCACGTTTTGCGAATGTGAGCGTGCTCGGTAACAAAGACCGACGGGAATAGCTTACTTAGCAAATTATACTAAAAAATAATTCTCCTCTTGCCGCTCTTACGAGCGGCCACGCGAAATAACTTTGCTCGACCGAGGAATAAAGGAACTTCCGTACAACTTTCGCGAACTTGGCTCCCGTGGTCTTCGCCAAGGCGACCTATACATTTAAGAAGTTAAATTAACCTTTCATTGTGCCACATAGACGACATTATCCTTTAATATCTGGTAATTACCGAAGTGCGTAAATTATTCGCCGGGAATTAAATGATGAATCGAAAAATAACTTATTCCGTGTTCATTATGCGAAGTACAGCTCCTTCAGCCTCGTTCGATAAATATTTCATGATTTTCTTTAATTTATGATTTCTCAGGATAAAAAGCTATATATACGTCTCATTCGAGTGGCGGACATTTTTTACTAATTTTAAATATAACATTTACTAATTTTATTTGTGAATTCGTTTCGATATATGTAGTTTGTACTGCTACTGTTTGACAAAAATTAACGAGACATGTGAAAATTTTAATTAATTGTCACAACCTAAATAGTTAACTTCGCCATCCTAATATTTTCGAAAAACATTTATATCTTAAAATCCATCATTTTAATGACTTCTACATCAATATATGGAATAATCAATATCTTAATCTGGTGAAACAATTGAATCATTTGCAAGTGTTTGATTCGAATAATTTACAAAACTTATTTTTATTTTTAATTATTTTTATAAGATAGAATCAATTCTGCTCGCTTTTCTTTATAATGCGATGCAGAAATTAATTCGTATCCGACTTATTTTACACATAATAACGATTTACACGGTTTTGCAATAAATATCGGTTTAAATGGATTTTAACATATTCATATGAAGAGAGGTAAAAGCTCTAATATGCTTGATATTTCAGCAATATAATAAATCCGTTCAGCACTCTGAATGGTTAGTTTAAGTAGGAAATGTAGAATCAAATAAATATGGAAGTGGAAATCTGTTTAATAAATTACAAATATTTCGCAATGCAGTGGAATTCACAATAGAATGAGAAGAAAATGATATAATAGATAAACTTTTTCAATAAAGAAAAACTTATTCCGATCTTTGATATGTCGATTTAAAGATATAATTTGGAAACCGACATTATTTCCTTACCAACCTAATAATTTTTAAATTGTAGAACCGGATAATCGAGGTTCAACTGTACGTAGGATACCTTTCCGAATAAATTCTATGTCAAATAAAGTAATTTAGAACCATAGAGAAGTGAGCAATTTTTACAAACATTCTTACCTTTTTATTCCCCCGCAAATTAAATTCGTTTCGTAGACATTTCTTGGGGAAAAAGCTACCAGCGGTGTGGCAAAACTGATTGCAGGCTAATAATTCGCGCGATTCGTTGGCGTCAAGAGCTGTTACCGTAAGAAGTACGGTATAAAAAGACATTATCATAGTCGACGCGATCAACGTTCCGTTGTAACGACGTAACCTCCAGGCCGCAAGTATAAAATCTAACAAGTACGCCTCTCGCCCTGAGATTGGTTATCCATATTTCATAGACACGGATTTATCGCCGCCGGCAACCACAACAGCTTACTTTTTACTGCGCCCGCGTCCCCCACGAAAACTGCTAATTTTATAACAAATCCTGTTACGAGCGCGGCAAAATTATGCGCCCTTGCGCGTCCGAGCGAAATTGTTGCATTCGCTGGCTGCCCCGGTAAAATTCGGATGACAACAAAGCATACCTTCCGAGGTTACCACCGCGGAGTTGAAACTGGCGAGCTGTTATTTAACAAGCACCTTCTCCGTAGCCAAAGCAGAGCTCTGACGAGGGAAAACAATTTTAATGAATGGTGCTGACTGCTTTTTTCACTATGCTGGATGATTGTTGTTTTATGGAAATATTTTTTAAATATATTAAGATCTATTTACATAATTTTATACGACACGCGGTTCGCGAGAAATATTAAGGTGAATTATCATTCACAGAATTATCACTGAATTACCGATTT
This sequence comes from Augochlora pura, assembly GCF_028453695.1. Classification (NCBI taxonomy): domain Eukaryota; kingdom Metazoa; phylum Arthropoda; class Insecta; order Hymenoptera; family Halictidae; genus Augochlora; species Augochlora pura. The sequence goes on along the minus strand of NC_135774.1, from coordinate 20,663,420 downwards.
TTATGACAAATAAAAATTGCTTGCACAGATTATAAGGAACAGAATTTCGATAAAATATTATTTATTATAATATTTTATGTTATATTATAATATGTATTTCTTCGTTTAACGATGTTAGTTATTAAAAACGTATTTGTTTACTTAATACTGTGAATTGTTAAAAATTTATTTCTTTAATTGATAATAACAATAAAACAAAAATAAGTTTGAAGTCTTTCATGGTTTCCATAATATTTTAATTATTACTATAATGGTAAATTTTCCTTGCATTTCTTCGTAAAATTCAGAAACATTGCCGTTTCTACGCAAGCTACTTAATATTAACTAACAAGTGACAGACGCAATATTTATAGGATGTTAAAAATTGATGTATCTTTATTTTTAATATATCGGTAAATATATCTAAACTTTGTAACTCGCTACATTTGGATTTTAGAGTTTTTTTCCCAAGAAACTAGATTTTCGTACCTAATTAAGCAGTTACCGTTCTCATTAACGAACTTACCTAATTACGTAATTATCATCGCTTTTCTAATATTCGTGAACTCCTCTGTAGTAATGTCACCGGCGCCGCGTCTTCGTGTAGACGAACAAACGTTGTGCAACAGGTCGTGCTCAACTCCGTCGAAATTTCGCGGAAAATTTTGTATGACGATCACTATACTTGAGCGCCATTAAAATCCACGCGTTAGCGTAATGAATTTTATGTAATTATAATATTCACCAGAAGATGAAGCCATTTAATTGTACAATATTTCTGGCTTCAGAAATTATTAGGTCACTCGCAGTGCATGTATAATGGATGATTCTTCATTATGCTTGATTAACATTATAATTTAAAACTTCGCAATGTTGAAATATATTGTACGACGTTACGAACGTTTGTTTATAGTAACACACGCGAATATTTGTGCTTTAATCGGTCAATGTTATTACAAATCTCGGTTACCTTTATTCCCATAAAGCACAATACGAAAGCATGTTACACGTGGTATGGAAAATTAAACTTAACCTAATCATTTTATTTGACAAAAATTAGTTAAAATTAACGTTTAATCCATCCGCTTTTCAAATTTATCAAAACTGCGTGTTTGCAAAGGATAAATATTTGTTAAGCAACAATTTTATGAATTCGTGACGCGAAATTTAACTCTGCTGCACTAATCGATAGTATAAATAATATAAAGTAAAAAATTATTGTTTGCTCTATGTCTGTAAGATTACAGATTCGCCCAACAGGTTGCAATTCATTGCCTAGTTTGTTCCTTAGTTAATCCTACGCATCAACTTTTTATCGCTCTTAAATATGCGAGATATTTTTCAATTTTGATCTCGTTCGAAATTTATGAAATAACAGAGCGACATCTTATTGGTGAAATTTTGATTAGAAAATTCTGGAGCGAGCTCCAGGTATTTCGATGATAAGCACGGAATCACGATATATCTTAGAAAAGCGAGGTATTCGGGAGCGATTCTAATAAATACTTAAATAAACAATACATTTGCCAAGCAGTATATTTGTATCTGTATATACACGAATAAAACAATGTCTTTTATTTTCTAGAGTAGCCACAAAGCAATTATAGCAATTATTATAATAAATTATATTATAATTTACTATAATACAATACAATTTTTTATCTCATAATTTTAATTATAATAAGAAATTGACAATCACAAAATTTGGTATTCACTGGAACAATTATGAATATTTATCTTACGAGAAGAAGGGCTACCTGTACTTCATGCGCGTAATTAATTTATTATTTAAATTCAAATTGCTTCTAAATAACAAATATTACCAGCTTGAATTTAGTATTTATATTTACGCGTTTACGTAAACGCTTGTAACATCATCGACTTTCAAAATATGCCAAACTTTAACTAATCAAACCATTAACCAAAACTACGCCTCTTTTATAAGTACACGTGAATTTCTTTTGCAAGAATTTCTCGTTTCCAATTACGTAAAACGCGCGTCTGTAAAGCAACGATGCTAATTTCCTAAAAACGTTCCTCACAGAAAAAGAAATGTGTCGTAATATGCAGCAACGTTTTATTTTCAGCAATAATAACAACTCAATCATATTAACACATTTGGTTTTACGAGCGATGTACGTAAGTGTGTTAGCGACCCATTAAGAGAACGGTATAATAAAACATTCAACGACGTTGGGAAATCAAATTTCGTGTCGTAATTGTGGATGAAAAATTGAAACGGTCTAATGGAGATCGAGCTGTAAGAGATACATCAACTTTTAAGTAATATAAAACATTTTTATATTGCCGAGGATCCGTGAAAGGAGAATCTTACATTGATCATTAAAATATTTTATCAATTCACTAATGAGTCGATTTATATGTTCGTTTAACAACTCACACTTTCTTAAATCTTTATTTTGAGACATATGTGAGAATTATGAAGATTGCAAATGTTTGTTACGAAACTTGCACCGGGTTTCAGTTATCCAAGATAATTATTTACGAAACAATAAAATATTTCTTAGTACAGGTTAAATATTTTATTAATACGGTTTAAGACTTTTATTAGTATATTATTTACCAATAATATAACTAACTTACTTACTAATAATTTATTAGTATAAATTCATTAGTACGTTTTAGATATTTTCTATCTCATATTTAGACATCATTTTACTTATTATTTTATGCTAGAAAGATCAAGTTCGATGGTGTTGAAGTACAAAATTGCTGGGACCTATTTCTGTGCTATCACACGTTCCTGCTAAACTTGTTCACCAATTCTGCACCTTTTCCTAGGTAATAAAAATTTCATGCTTATCCTTAATAAGAGCTAATTTCTATTCAATTAGACTTGCAGGCCCTGTTAGACTAAAGTTACCGGCTCTGTAACAGTATCATTTCAAGCTAAACCTTCTTACCCCACATTCTCGGTACACTTCCTATTACATTCTGGCGGATTTTAACTCCATTTAGAAAATTTTAAAACTTTGTCGCATTCTCTGTCCTCTTAGCACAATCCATTTATCCGTTACGAGTGAAACATTACACGAATTCATTAAGTATTCTACATATTAGGCGGATTTGGAAATTTATAATTTTTTCAGATATTGGTAGACAGGTTATTTGGTTACAATTTATTGTATTTATCGTGACCGTTTATTGCTGGATACTTCTACTAATGGTTTTAAATATATTTTTATATACCAACCATCAGATTTTTAATTTTCATTATTTAATTATTCGTGTGGAGAAGAGATTCATTAAGTAAAATCTACATTATCCTAATTAACTTTCATTAAATTATTTATATAAGCAAACCACTTTTCACGATGAGAAAGATCGTCTATTATTCGATATTTCATAAATATGATTACTAAACAGAAACAAAAATCTTTAAATTCAAAAGAGTAAATAATTAATTAATATTCTGATAATTAACGTTTTCGTGAAATCGCTGATGAATGAAAATGAATGAATGAAAATGTTGAATAAAGCAAAGAAGTTATAAATCATTCTAAACATACTCCGTTTCATTTTCGTCCGAAGGTTCGCCATTCGAGTGTTCACAGTTCGAACGTGCACGTTCGCAGGTTTTAATAAAATTAAGATATTCGCATCGAATTGCTTTCTTCTCGCTTCTCAATTTGCGTCACGCGTTCAGCGTTTTAGCCATTAGCAATCAGAATCATACGGTAGACGGTCAAGGCGACTTAATATGCGCGCCGACATGACGACGGATCTGCCTAATTTTCGGCATAATTGCAATTTCCTCTAACCAACAACTACACCGACGTCTCTTCCGAGATCATGAATAGTCGCGACACGTATAATACGCATAATACCGTCATCCAATGTGCATACCCGGTGACGAATGGAGACCCTGTCTTAGGTATTACCGGTCCCAGCATAGATCATGCGTTTCCGATTTAATATCATCCTGACGCGAGACAGCGATCCGAACACCGACAAGGTCGCATTGTTTTATTGCCGACAGCCGAATAGCGCGGGCACATTCGCGCGCGGTTCCGAAGCGAATACGTGGAAGCCGTGTTTGGACCCTTCGTCAATTTTTTAACAGAAGATGAATCCGCGAAACAATAAGCGAAGAGGACGAGCGAGGGAGCGCATCCCTTCCTAGGCGAATTTTGATCTTGAGTGACGCACTCGAGTCGCTAACAATGAGACTTCCAACCAGTCAGTGAAACACCTCCGCCGCTTTGATGAAAGTGTACTAACGAGGAGGGTCCTTTCAATCTCACAGCGGTGCCTCCTTTTTCCTGGGTTAGTGGTCGAATTCTACCTCCATTATCATTCAGCTGGTGATTATCGTATTAAGTGGATGTTCCAGCGCAGAGTGCGTTTTTACTTAACTTCCTTTCAGATTCTTTGCGAAGAAACTATAACGCTCTCCGTAGTCGCATTTACCAGGTTTATTTGTACAGGATGTCTTCTTAACTTTTGTACGCGGTACAAATTTGATTATCTACTTTTTCTATCGATCTTTCAATATTTGAAGTCTTAAGAAAATACGAAAAAATAAAATATTTTTTATTGATCCTAGCTCGGTCGGTGGACATAAGTATACGTGCTCCTAAATTTAGGAAACAAATGGTAGATTTTGAGAGATTTTGGGACATTTTGTGAAAAACGTGTTTTCTATGACAATACTGATTATTTACATTGCGAATGTTCAAGCTGTAATTTTATTAATATTAAAAATGCAAACATGAGGTTTTGTAGACGAACTTTTGAACTTATATTCTTCTAAAAAAATGTAAGAAATCGAGTTTTTCAAAAATTTCCGCAAGACACCTATTTCACAGGCATTCCAATAAAAAATTCGTAATAAAGAATTTGCAAAACGCGACTGTTAAATGAAGAAAGCACTGCGATATGAAATGATGTTCGATTCGAGTAAAACACGATAAGTCGAATTTATAATCCAGCTCTAATGGACAGGACTTATATAACAAGGTAGTACTTGGTAATGTATACACCGTTATACGCAAGTTAGTTTAGGAACGCGTTTAACTCTTTGCGGCCGATCAACACATGCATGTATGTTTGCGGTCCGCGCGAACTATCGGCATTGCCAAAACACTTCTGTACATATGCGCGTTCAATAAATGTTTAACCTGCACTTTTGACATAGCTTTTTGAATCTCGCGTTATTTCCAAATGAAATACTTGCTACCCGCGTATTCCTAATGCCTCCCCTATGAAATTGGAACACGTAGAGCGACCTTCGATTTCTTTGCTTTATTAACCCTTTGCACTCGTGTGGCGATTCTGCGGCGCCATTAATATTATTGTAACGCGTTCGAAAATTATTTTTATAAATATCACCGAAGCTTAGATTTAAAAAATGATTGAAAGTGTAATTGTTAGATGTGTCACGAGACTCAATTTCATATACATAGAATGAACTTTGTTATATAAAGTGGTAATAATAAAAGCCAGAGAAATTATTTTAGATTTGCAGTTGAAATGGCTTCGAGTGCAAAGGGTTAAATACACTTCATAATTTGATCTCACCGATGACTGATTTAATACCTGACCTTATTCGAAGAATAGTAGAGAAGAGACGTTCTTTAATCTTCGTGTTATTTATTTAAAAAACGCGTGGCTCTCTGGAAATTTTCCGTTTTTGGTCAAATACATTTTACTTGTTTTTGTAATATTCTGCGTACGAATGTAATCAGATATACGGGTTTTTTAAATAATTCTGAAATGTTGTTCATATATTACCATTTCATTACTACGAATAATTATAAGATTTCACCGAAATATCAAGTTGCCTCATGAAAATTTCGTACAAATAATTTACCCGCGTGTCGATAGAACGTCTCCGAAAATTGAAAATTTCTCCATGAAAAGCTACGGACGTATTAACCAAGCCTGAAAATATAAAATTGCCGTACAACTGTTGGCGGCATCAATCAAAGAATATTTTTGCGACGTCAAAATTAAGCACTAGTAGCATTTAATATCAATTAACAATAAAACTATACAAATTATGTAAATAAAATTTATGTTTGTAGAATCTAAAGTAAGTGTTCTGACTTATTAAGAAACTATAAATTCATTAATTCAACAAACAGTAAAGATACGGAGTAAAAATTTCTCAAATACGATGGTGTCCGAATATTAATGCGACCCACTGTAGGTGTACGCCGATACTTTGTTCCCACTGCGTGGACACATGAACGACAGAGGCTCTCCGGTAACAAGGTGTTTGATCGATTCGTTGATCCCGCGCGAACCAATCGGCCCGCGCGGCCGAGATATTCCTGTTGGACGTTACTTTTCCGTCGCCGTTCCATAAACGAAAGGATAAAACTATATTTCTCGTAAACCAAGCCGCGAGATTCGTCTACGCGTTCCAATTTGTCTAGATCATCGTTTGCGTAAGGCAAGAAAACAATAAAACGGCGTATACGCTTACCGCCGAAAGTCATACGGGCCCGTTATTATGGTAACGCGAGGAGTAATACCCGGTTGTAAAATTTATACGATGGAATAAAGCGGACCCTTAGTCGTTAGACGTTAACAAAGCCGAATCAACGCGGTGCCCGGTAACGAGTCCAAGTGCAATGTCCACGTACAGGTCTAATAATAGTGACGCAAATTACGTGTACGCGCGCGTCACGTAACCAGATGCTGGTCGCGTTTGTTAGCGAACTGTCGATTCTCCGCGTTTCATTGGTCCTCGACCGACCAAATTTCTCCGTTGATTACCTGTATTAACATTAACTATGGAATAACAACCGAGGGCTTCTCGAACACCGCTCAAGATTCCGACGTTGCGGCTTCGTAAATTCGAAGCATCCTTCAACCATTGAAAGTTTTCTTCCTTGTTAGACCTTCGGAACGCGATTATAATTCTCGCTCTCCATCGTAGTTAACCCGTTGTCGTACTTTAACGAGTCTGGCTCGTAATGGAGATTTCCAGTAGTAACTTGTTAAGTGTGAATGTTATTCCGTTCTGTTAAGTTCGAATAAAATTCTATTCTTTTGTCATCGATGGTTGAACAGTTTCAAAGCCGAAGTTACATGGTGCAAACGCATCTTTATTAGAGGATTTTTTGGTCGATTAATTCATACAGTCGACTTCTTTATAAATAATCACATCACTTGTATTGGGCATGGAATGATAATTCTAATTATTATAACCGCGAAGACAATGATAGTACAAGTGGTTAATTTTCCTTTTACGTACGTGGTATTTTATCGAAAAAGTATTCGTATTACTACAGTAAAGAGAAATCAACTAGGAAATAATGTGCCACATGAAACTGGTTTTTATAACGAAGGGTAACATTTGATTAATTTTATAAAACGTTTATGGACTATCTGGACTAGACAAATTGTCACCATGTCGCGAGGAAGCACTGAACGCAATGAAATACGAGAAATTCATAATGCTAATATTTACGTGTAATCAATTATTTTATTAATTACCGCGATCTAAGAATGGTACTTCTGGCGTTAATTTAAACCTCGAATGATAGCCTCGAGAAATAATAAAATTTAAATATTTAATAGATTAAGTAATCTTTTTGAGGATAAAAAACGCGTATTTAATGCGATGAAGTATTACCTGCTAATTAACCATCGATCACGCGGTGGCTTTTAATGAAGATGGATTGTATTGTTATGTCATTTAAAAGCTTAATTAATTACTTGTCGACGCATTCAAACATGCCCGTAAATTAAATCTGGTATAACTGTTCGTGGAGCGAAAATTAAGAACCGTGTACAACTAGACTTTACATTATTCTCATGCACGCCAACTTTTTAAACATTTCGAGATGACTCACGTATCGTGAAACTGTCGATTGATCAATGTTAAACGTCTATAGTTATAACTTCCATTGTTAAGCATCTATAGTCGTAGACCTACTCCGACCAGAAATGTCGTGAACGTCCAATTCGTCATTGCAACATTCCCTCTTCCAATGGTTCTGACACTTGTTCTGAAACTTCTGAAACATAATGTTCGCTGACATCTTGCTCGCCGCGCACGACACAAATCATCGTTTCTGTTTACGTTGCATCTTTGCTTTTACAAAGCCACGGAACTACGTCGGAACATTCGTCATTGACCTCCATTTTCAATTTCAAGCCACGAAGTTTAGCTAAATGCAGTTACGAAGATATTAAGTTGTTGTAAATGAAATGGCCGTTTTTAAAGCTTTTGATTAAACTTTCATTTAACAAACTGAACAAATGTTTCTTTAATCAAAACTATGCCCTCCAATTTCAATACTTTCTTCCCAACGCGGTACGAGGTTATGTTCATTTCATTTCGAAAAAAGATCACAGTAACGACAGACAATAAATTCATTTCAAAATGAAAATTGTCTGCATCCAGTTAATAGGTAACCGTTAATAGGTTTTCAATGACTGATGCTCGATAATTGACTTTTAAATAATAATTTCGAAGAGGAAGTCATTATAAAGGGTGTCCCAAAAGTCACGCAAGATTTGAATTTGGTGCCATTTGTGCGGTAAAGTGTTGCCAACCAAAAAAAAAATACAGAATGACAGCTGACAGTTCAGGGTTATTAAAGATGGAGCGCTACACAAAAGAACAACGCATTTTTATTGTTGAGCAATATTTTTCAAATAATGAAAGTTTCGCAGCAACAGTTCGCAACAACATGAGGCTCATTTTCATCTTGATGGCTTTGTTAATCGACAAAATTGTCGCATTTGGGGTTCAGAAAATCCACAAGTGATTGTTGAAAAACAAATGCATCCACAACGTGTAACTGTTTGGTGCGGATTTTGGGTCGGAGGCATCATCGGACCATTCTTCTTCGAAAATGCAGCTGGTCAGGCAATAACGGTTAATGGTGCTCGCTATCGCGACATGATAATCCAGTTTTTTGTGCCAAAATTGCAAGATATGGATGTGGACGGCATGTGGTTTCAACAAGACGGTGCCACATGCCATACAGCCCGAGAAACAATTCAATTACTGCATGAGTCATTTCCTGGTCGTGTAATTTCCCGTTTTGGTGATCAGAATTGGCCGCCCAGATCATGCGATTTAACGCCGTTAGATTTTTTTCTTTGGGGTTTTTTAAAGTCTAAGGTTTATATCAACAAGCCCACGACCACCCACGCCTTGAAGGAAGAAATTGAGCTCTGTATCAACGAAATTCAGCCACATCTATGCAAAACAATCATAGAAAATTTCAACAAAAGAGTGCGTATGTGTCAGCAAAGTCTTGGAGGCCATTTACCCGATATGCTATTCCATACATAACCCTATACTGTATACTATATAAATCAATAAAAAATTTAGAATTTTTAATTATAAATCTGTGTTTTCTATCCAAATTACTTCTTGCGTTACTTTTGGGACACCCTTTATATAATAATCCATTTCCTGAATCATGCATGAAATTTCTCTCGAACAACTTCCTAAGAAACTGCCGGTACGTAAAATATTTAACGAATTCTATGCAGAATACAAAACTGAAGTTAGATCTGCTGACGATATCAGCAAATTAAGAATAACGCACAGATATTTTTAAATTCTTGCAGCGATTTCCTTGCTATTTCTCCTAGTTATTTTTATTATAAATGCATAAAATAAGCAGTGCTTAAGAGACTCGTCTCTCAGCATTGTTTCGACCGCCCTTAACTACAATCATAGTCACTCTTCCTTTAACGAGTTAGCCGTTTTTGGCTAGTATAACTTGAAGAAATGACTGTAATTTGTCTCACAACATATTATACTCTTCATCGGTAAAAATTTGTATATAAATCGCAATTTTAGTAAAAACTAGAATACGTGTATTCATGAATAAGATGTTTTGAATACTTCACCCCTTGCACTACGATTCCTTTCACACTGATTAGCACTTATTTGTCCTTAATATTTTCCTTAATAAGAGTAGACAATTCTTGTTTCTTTTATTGTCATTGTGTACTTTCGTTTTCAGACTTTGATAACAGAAGAATTTTGATTTCGATTTAAAATAAATTAATAAAATTCGCGTGGTTAGTAGATCTTTCATGAAATTCGTATCACGAGTCTGACTCGTTATTATAGTGCAAGGGGTTTAAGGCCAAAACGAAACAAAACGAACAAATAAAAAGATACAAATAATTATTATGAAAAAGCCGTATATAATGTGAACAAACGCTTCGTTAATCTTCTCTGCATCGCTTAATTTCCGCGGCGCATTGCAGGTGCACACATTCCAAAGAGATCGCGACAGCTAACTGGCTAATCATAGAGAGTCAGCTTAGGTTCGTTCTAAGAAAAGCGATTGTGGGAATGTTGGAGCGTCACGGCGTCGTCATAACAGCGACGAATTGTGACGTTACATGTGTGGACTGTATTAAATTGGGGACCGGAATTTAGTGGCGAAAAAACTTATATATTTAGCCTCGTACTATTTACACCTTTCCTTTGGAGGTCTGTGGTCCTCGAATTCTATTCCAACTCTATCGTCCTAAAAAATGTTGTCTCTCGAGGTAAACTGCTACCCCTCTCACGCATTTATAATACACGCTGATTGGTTTTCTATGATTTTGGCAATAACCAATCAGCGAGTCTGTTTCAAGAAGGTACCCTTCCTTTGGGCTTTAGCGCGTCCTTTTGGGAAGTTGCTGGTATATGGAAGGTGGGGGTGACAGCGATATTTTAACCTTTTAGATACTACGCGCCACTATAGTGGCTTTCGCGAATGGCTCGTGCTTTACTCAATTGTTTTATTATTTATTAAGAGAAAATCGTAATTTAGTTACGGAAAACTTTATTTGTGCAAAATCCTGCCGTACCTAAAAGGTTAACCAAGACGGGCAATTCCTCCAGGTGTGATTACGGCTGGCCACAGTTGTAAACTAACATGGGACTTACCCTTCGGAACTTTCCTTTTTTCCTGATTCGTCTCAACTATTGAGGCGGAGAGAAGCGAGATCCTAAAGTTAAGCAATAAAGTATGCGTTCTCTCGGCAGGACAAGTAATTTAAATCCAAATTGCATATCAAATGTTAGCCGAAAGTCCTAAGCTCAAACATAGCCGGCTAGGCCCGTCCGTGTCCTGAAGAATATTAATGCTGGGCACTAACAGGGAACTGCGAAACGAACACGGATGCAACAATAGCCGGCGTAGACGAATGCGACGAACATCGACAGGAAGGAATCAGCCGACGATATCCAGGCGACAGCTGTCACAGGTCGTACTAATAATACCGTCGCGGCGTAAAGGACTCTGCACGTAGTAGTAGGAAGCTTCCTTCAGTCGTTGGGTATTACCAGAACGACAGTGTACAGTATTCGCAGGCTTCGGCGTTGCAGGGCTCACCGTAGATTTGTAGCCCGCAACGAGCACGTTCATCCCCTAAGTCTAACGTCTACTTTGCCCGGTTATATATGACCACCGGGCTACTATATACACTTATCGCGCGCATACGTTGGCCAGCCTCAAATCCCATCGTGCTTTTTGAACGTGAAATATGGAAGCCCCGCGAGGAAGAGAGCACGGCCTTCGAGGATCTTCGTTCGCGGGAGTATCAGGGAAAATGTAGTCTCTCTGCAAACGCCACTCCGTACACAAGGACAGCCCCGCGGTACGTACGTGTACACGCGCACGAAAACCACGGCTTCCGCGTCTGCGGGACTCGCCTGTGAAACGCCAGGAAAATTGGTCTCCTACGTGAGCACGCCGGGGACGGATTTTGTTGGTGAACGGCTTCATACCGGTCGCTTTCGGATGCCTCTACCAGCCCTTGTCGAACCGCCGCCATTCCTTTATTTCCGGAACCTGGAAACTCGAAACTCCTTTTCCGCGTCTTCTTATTCGTCCTAAGAAGCTTCCACCGGAATCTACTCGTTCCTGTACGATCCTCTAACAAGTTTTACCGGTCCGCCCATCGTTTCTCACGTGTTCAGCAGCGTGATTATCCTATAGGGACCGGGACGTTGGCGTAACTAGGTAGAACCAAGGGGTACGACCCTCAAAACTACGGATTGACCAGGTCAGGCGATAATCCAGATCGGTGAATTAATGGGGGATGGAAAACTGTCGATAGTTCTCGCTGTCGAAAACTATCGATTGTTTCTCTTCCTGTCGATAGTTTCCATCAGAGTAGCTAATACGTTCGAAGGTAATTTAAATGAACTTTTATATATCTCTATCCCACGTTGGTAATATTTAGCGAACCACGATTAATAATGTTCGATAAATATCAAGACTGAAGCCAGAAAATGTTCGTTAAATTAGAAAAAATTTAGAATTATAGTAGCGTCAATCACGTTTTTTTTTCATTTATATTTAGGAAAGTGGGCGTAAATATTTGCGCGCACAAGAAGCTATATTTGCTTCGACGGCTGCTGAGAAATGCTACCGTGTGAATAAGAAATCGTACTCCGAGGAAGGAAACGGCATGAAGTATAAATGTGAAGGTTGTAGAGCAGAAAGTTGAAATGTGCAGCAACCCGTACTAAAGCCGGGAACTTGCAATTTTCGAGTGGCATTAGGGAAAATTAGTTTCATGAGAAATGTATGATTGTCAAACGAGATCGCATTAAAAGCGTTTACGCGATTCTTAGAAACGATTCTTCAACATAAAGCGTTCAGCTGCGATGCATTACGGTTCAAACCGTTACATAACTGAACCGAACGTTAAACAATCAATTAACCGCTACCGGTGGCTCGCGTCAACTATAAAGGCAATATATCCGCATTGTTCGTAATTCAAAACATGTAAAGGACGTATATCGCCGCGACATGAATTTATGATTAAATATTTCACCCCGGGCCGTCTCACTCTACATATTCGCACTAACGTTTCGTTTAATTAGAATTAATGGCAGCGACACTGAACTGGTAACTTACATTTACTACACACCGACCGAGTATTAAATCGCTTTCAAATCCTACAATATTTACAGTCGGCGATGTATCACGGCAACACGACTAAACTAATCACTGCTTGAAAGAACATTCATCTGCGGCCATGCGATAATAAAGCCGATCGGTCGCTCGGTTTTCGCGGTAGGTAGCCTTTCGCAGCGAAAGGTCAATCTAGTTTCGCGACACAAAGACTTGTTATCCAGCTTCCCTCGGCGTAGTTTCATCCTCGTTGCAGGATTTATATGCAGATTATACTTGTGAACATTTGTGCGACATAATCGACAGCGGTTAGTTTACACGCTCATCGTCGCGCCACCGACCGTAAATGTTCCACGCGGATAAAAAGCACCATTGTTCGTGGAAAAAGAACGTACAGGAACTACGCTAATTTAACCTTACCGAAATATTATACTGCGAAGATTTATATCGCATTTGCATAGCAACTTAATTTAAAGAAGCTGATCAGATGCATCCTATGTTGATCTTTCAATGCTTAAGACGTCTCTGAAAATGGCTATGATCATCTTTCACATAAAAAATAATATCTAATACGCTCATCAACTTTTTAATTTATTTATACCAACTTCGATTGAAGATGAATGAGCTAATCATTTTCTTTCCTTTTTAATCGTTTCAGTAAGTTGAAAATAGTACACGAGTATTAATACACCATTAGTATACTCTCTGTTTTCATTTTCACCCACCCCATTTTTACCACAGCTATATAAAATTCGTAGTCTAATTATAAGAAAAATGACAAAAGGTCTAAATAAATACAGTCGTTTCGTCATTGCATAGCTACACGCGCTCATAGCTGATTGCAGAATGATGAGAGTTTGGTCCTGTCTCACGCGCCGCGCCTCGTTCAATTTTACCCTATACATTTGTAAGATCCTGTTTGCAACGATGTTTCGAATATTTCAGAAACTGTGCTGCGGATCTCGGCAACGCGAGCGAGTAGAACAAAGAATAATCTAATCATTCTGACCCCGTAGTCATCCTCGGGTAGTTAAGCAGCAGTCTATTCCCGTCGCAGCAGGTCCCGGGTGCGTTGCCGTTCTCGCCCGACGTCACCCGGACAATTACGAAAGCCGGCGGTGGTGTGTGCTTGAGCAGGTACCGTTTAACGATCCACCAACACCAGCCGACAGGAAAAACCTGTCAACAGGCGTAACGGTGTCGAAACGTTGCGGAATAATTTGCATAGTATAACACGCATCCGGCAGTCTCGCAGCGGGACGACGGTTGATGACAAGCGGCAATCGCGCCTATAACCAGCGCGCCCCGCGCGAGTGCAGTCGAAATGAGCAGGACGGAAGGATTCCGCATGTACGCACCGCCTCGTGTCCCGAGCGAAATTTAGTGCTCTTTAATTGCCCCGGCTGAATGCTAGATACGGCGTCGAGCTGCGAGAGAGCGAATACCGGGTCCCGGAGAAGCCTCCTCCCGCCGTGAAGAACGACAATGCGCCATGATTGCCCGCAAGCATCCACCTTCCACGGGAACCTTCTCGCGTGGCAGAGTCCGCGAACGATTTCCGAGTGGCGCGGCGGGACATGGAAATTAACTCGAAGGTGCCTCTGCCCCTCCAGGACAGTGCTGTCGTTGCTTCCGTCATCGTCGTGCTCTCTCATTCAAAGGGAAAACTTAAACGTCACTGCTGGCACACTTTTGATATCAACAAGATACTATTTACCAACTATTGACTTAATTAATATCGCTCTATTAACACGTTGAGTGCCATGTTTTTTAGTTCTATATCATATTTTACACTGTCAGTCACCGACATTTTATGTGATATAAAACTAAAAAATTTACATCGTTTCAAGTTGTTACCTAAAATTTATTTAAAGTCCTCTTAATTTTTATTTAATACTGGATTCTATTACTAAGTATTTATCTAAAATAGTAAGTATTTTTTCAGAAAATTTTAATTTAATGCATCGAGTAAATTCTAATTTGCAAATAGTACGCTTCGCATTACTGTACCACGATATCAGCGTGCGTGGCCTGACGGGGATTTCCTTATATGATCGCGTGGCGCTCAACGTGTCAATACACTATAAGGGTTTTTACGGAAATATAAACCTTTGTACATTTTAAATTAAACACTTATTTCGAAATAACATTTCTACGAGCTGCCATCAAAATATATACTTGAAGTGCTATTTCCATATATAAACGCTATTTTAAAAACAGTTTATTTGTCAAATCTACTTCAAAAATCTATTTTTCGCCATGCTCACGTTCAGATCCACGCACCCTTCTCACACACGTGTTACATGTACAAAGAATACTTATTCTAACGCTGTGTAACATGGCTGACTCGATCAACCCTCCGTGGATGATATTTCTGCAGCATTCAATTGATGGGTTAGGATGACTTTCCAACTAAGTTCCGATGCACTCGTTCCGGAACAACCTTCCATATTAAAAAGTATGACTGGATAAAGGGGTCGCGAGTGCTCTTCGACCAAATCGAATCGATGACGGACCGATAACTTACTAAGGAAAACATTTTATGTCGAGACTCTAACTTGTCCACGCAGTCGATGGAGTCCGCTTTTTGCCCCAGTTTTGAAGTCCGTTGTGGAGTTAGATGGACTCTAAACATAACAGTCTCTTTTACTATCTTTGAAAGCAATTTTTTAAAACAATTTACGCTGGCTACGATCGTTCGTTTATTTAATAGAGGGTCAGTTAATCGGACGGTGCTTAAATGTACTGCGTACAAATGCAGCTAATTTATATTGTATAGAAAATAAGAATTAACTGACTAAAACCTATGAATTAGAAGTACCTATTTTTATAAAATTGTCTGTAATTGCCAACTGGCAGAAAATGAATTCCTCTTATTAGAAAAAGTTTTAAAATATTATTAATGTAGAATATATACAAAGAGAGCGCTTTCTCCTTGAAAGATATTTGTTTAAGTTATGTAATTTTCATTATACTATATAATATCAAAAAATTATTATTATTTACCGTTTTGATATTATTCAACTGTACATTATGTCAATTGTCAATTTTGTTAAATGAAACCTATCGATTAAACCAACGGCAAATTATTCACCTCTTTTTGCACCGTTACAAATCTAGTTCAATAATTCGGCATGTTTAGCGATCCTACATTGCTAAATTCCTGAGCATGTTGGGTTATTGGAATTCTAATGTTCCTATATACTCTGTAACAAAATGTTCGTTACTTTTAATATATTTAAATTAAATTCAATATTGCTACGCTGCCCTATGTACACGAAAGCAAAGTGAAGATTAACACGTTCCTTGCCGAGCCATTTTTACTCTTCACATTGGCTATTTAATATTTTACTAAATGTTGATATATTATATGTAATTATTAATTATGATATATATAACAATGAAACAGTCTTATTACAAGCCATTCTCGTGGTGGAAATTAATTCTTCACTTCTAAATTTCTTGTAAACTACCTTAGCGATCTAAATATACACGTATGTACCATCGGTGGTACCCGTGGCATGGAACGTGTTGAGGGTAAAATAATTTATAAATTCTAAAAACTAACGACATTTTTGTCGGTAGATAATATGTAGGATCACAGAAGTAAATAAGATCGATAGATAAAAACAACACGATATTTGCCGGTGAAAATGAATGACAGAACTGTTGAGATGCGACTAGAACTGACAAGAACGTTTATGCATGTTTCAGAGGGACAGCTATACGCCGCAACAGTGGCCGACTTCTCTGGCGGCGAGCCGCTAATTCACAGGGAGAGCATTCGCACAGAGCGCTCGGATCTCAACCAGCTAAACGGTAATGAAAGTCACGCTGATTATATTAGAATATTCGCGCGGCTCCAATGTTCTTAATATGTCGGCAGACAAGTTCCTTCGTAACTGTCGTCTGTTAAGTAATTATCGGAGAATCGTATTTTGCCGGGTGTCACCTATGGTCTCCTCTCACTCTTTCTTTAACCCTTTGCACTCGAAGCCATTTTAACTGTAAATGTGAAATAATGTTCCCGACTCATAGTATTTTTATTCTATGAAATAAAGTGCACTTTTATTAGTACAAAATTGATTCTTGCGACTCGTAGCAATAATTTCACTACTGAATAATTTTTTAAATCTAACCTTTATTGTTATGGAAATTATTTTGAAACGTAATAGAATAATTTTAGTGGTGCCCCAGAGTCGCCATTCGAGTGCAAAGAGTTAATATTACACGCGTAAATGCACAAGCACTCTCGTAGACTTTGGATCAACGTTGAATAAAGAAAGTATTTGTATTAGATTCTTGCAACAGCTTTTTGTAATTTACGTTTTTGTTTGCGCATCTTGTACATAATGTTTCATTATTTCCTACATTTTATTTCTTCAGCCACGCTATTTGTTAATTTAAAAGACAATTCTGAAATTATTATTCGATTCAAATGAACCTTTGGAACAATGTAATTCTTCCAGACTTTGTTAAATAATCTCCTACAAAGAAATAGCAAAATGTAATTTTTAGAACGTCTCATGTCTTTCTTGAATCGCATCAAACACGGTCATACGACCATAAACGTGAATAGTATCCACTTTGTGAATATAGACATATTATATGCTATTTTAACATATTACATTCTTTACGAATATAAAATCTCGGTTTTGTTTCTATTGATTTTGCGTCTTCTGACATGTCATACGATTTACCATGGTTTACACTTGTACTTCGATTACATGTTCTTAAATGGAGTACTAACAGTTACAGAACGCAAAGACATCTTTATAAATTTACGGCTCACGAAATATACCTTGACAACAGTTATTTCATTGTAAAAACAGAAACATTTATGATATCGCCTAGACGAAGTAATAAAATATTTTATTAAAATTGCAGAGGACGTATAACTCTGACATTAAACACAGGAACGAAACGAGAAACGGCACGGAACGTTGGAAAAATGATTTCTAAATATACTAGAAGAGTAACTGTTACGAAATAACGAGCAAAGAATCGGTTCTGGCGGGGACCGGTAAAATTCGTGTACACGTAATTGAAATATATCATATTTTAATCGACACTTTAATAGGTACGGTTGAACAAATGCCGCTTAATGGAACGGTTCAAACCGTTTCCCCATCCTATTTTCGAATGGCCGTATCTCCTCATCGTACCATATCCATATAAAATTTTACGACATCGTTGCACGTGAAAAGTTATCGCACGGTATTGTGTTTGTTATACCGGGACTCCTATATAATGGATGATGTTTAAGCGATGTAAGAAGCTTTACATAAATTACTCGCTGCAGTTTACGTATCTATCGAGCGACCGTTTTTTTTTTTTCATCACTCCTGGTCCCATCTTATTTATAGCCGATAAATCGTATCGCGAATCCGTTATGCAGGTTTTACACAAATTACGTAATACATGTCGTGCTTATCCGCCGAGGATATTTTTTTGATCGATCGTAATATCGAAGCGACGGATCCTGCCGGCGATTTATCTTGCAACGCACTCGAATCGCCGCGTTACTAAATCGATCGATGAAACGCTAAATGAACTCATTATTTCCTATAACGTACCGAGAAATATACACGCGTAATTATGCGGCGCCAAAATTGTTCGAGCGACTTTAAACGCTTGAAAAATACGGTGCTGATGAATGAAATCGTTCAGGTATTTTATATGCTCTACTGCAATATATTAATAAAGAATAGAGATTTTAAAATTATTCGAACAGTAATATAATTAATAACTGTGCCCGTTTTTACGTTATTTTATAAGAATTTATTTGGCAACAATTTTTTCTATTATTATTCGCATAATTTGACAATCTCTATTCCTACGGCCATTCGAATGATTTTAGATTTCGAGTGAATGGATAGAATAAATTGATAAGGAACAACGAGTAATTGTTATGCGAATAAAATATTTGATTAGAAAGTTTATCATTCGAATCGCAGATATTCTTTCCAGACTGAATCTCGCGCCATTTCGTCGTCCATTAAACACAGTTGAATTATATGATTACAGGTCCGAATTTCGTGAGCTCGTTCGCCTATGAGGACTACGTGTTCTTCTTCTATCGGGAGACCGCCGTCGAGTTCATGAATTGCGGCAAGGTAAAGTTTGCACTCATAATAGTAGCTTGAAATTGTGAATATTCAATACTCCGTCCGCGGCGTCGTAGCCCGGCCAGCAAATTTTCCCCTTTTGTCAAAGAAATTATTCTCGAATAAATTTTCGTGCCGCCAAGACGTTCCGCCGGGTCCGCGGACCGTGGCCTGTGTGTTCCCTTTTCTTTTTTTGTCTTCTTCATTTTGTTCTACATCGGGACGATAAAACGCGAAGGCACCGGAGAATACAATGGCCGACCGCGGCTCGCCGGGGCAAGACGCGCGGCGCGAGAGGAAAGAATCGAAGAAGCCAATTGTTCGAGGTTCCCATTTGTATTTTAGGCGGTGTACTCGCGGGTCGGTAGAGTGTGCCAGCACGACAAGGGCGGACCTCATGCGTTCAGCGACAGATGGACGAGCTTCCTGAAAGCGAGGCTCAACTGTTCTGTGCCCGGCGAATACCCTTTCTATTTCAATGAAATACGTGAGTATGCTTGCTTGTACACACACGCACACGTGTGCTCGTAAGTTCGGGAGCTATGACGTTTGTCGGGACCCTCGTCGAGTGCACTTTGGTCCTTATGTGCTGGACAAGAGGGGCTGGGTTGCCCGGCGGACTACCTTGCGCCATTACACTTACCCGCTGAGGCACTAATCAAATATATGGATCGGATCAGCTGGCCAAATCTACGAATAAACTTCTTCCCTCGAAAGGATGAACGGGGCGTTTCTGAAAAATAATGGTACTGGACAACGTAGTTCAATATAGCAGAAGTCCGACCATCGGTGGTTATGTAAAAATGAAGTTTTATGTATAGGTTGCACCATTTTACATCATTTACTATGTAAAATGTAATAACAAAAAACAATTTCATTTCTTTTTTCAAGATTATTGCAAAGTTACTTCGCGTTACTTTTTAACAGAATTTCATATTTTTATTTTCTTATTATGAAAGTATAGAAAAAGACAAGTTCAGTATAGGACAAGACTTTAAGACAATTCAAGATTGCAGAAGTTAACAACTTTTAAAACAGTATAATAAAATAGATACTCTAAAAAATACTTTAAATACTTTAATAAAATTAATACTTAAAGAAATTATATAACACTAGTGTCATTACTTTATAGACACATTTCGTATTCTGTCGTCATATTCAGTGCTACCACATCTTTTCAATTTTTTTTAATTATTATTGAATTGTTCCAATTAACATATTCGTGGGCCGACATCTAACTTTGAGAACGTGCAGAAAAATGTTTTTCTTTTAGAAGCAATAACGAGCAGTCTTCTTTTAAGTAGATCCAGCTTTTAAGTTAATTTTGCTTTCACTATTTTGCGTCGTGTTTCACGCCTAACTTGTTAACCCCTTTTCTCAATCCGCGTGATCCAAATAGGAAACATAGGACTATAAATAGAATTTTTAAGTAGCAAAGAACCCATTGTTGAACCTTGACAATGCAAAAATTTGCTGTTTAATCTTGCGAAAGTAATACATATTCTGACTCGCGTAATACGAGCGGAAGCCATTGTTGACAATGAATCGACGAAATCTCAGTCTACAAAATTTTAATGAAATTATTAAGTTACCTAAATCCTTTCCCTGTTATTCAAACGATTTTCATGCGAAAAGAAAGCTTTGGAAATATATGTTTTAATGTATTGCCATGGATAGCGTTAAAAAATGTTATTTCGTAGCGTGCCCATGCTACGGTCCTTTCATTATTTAAATTTTTAGTTTGTCAATTAAAAAACGAAACTTTCTGAGGATAAATATGATAATGAAGGATCAATACTGTTATAGAGGCACGCGCTCGGTGATGCATGCTTCCACTTTCAAATTCCCGATAACGTCAAAGGCTCCCGTATCATACAGAATATTAACAAAGTTCTATTAGAGTAAAATTTAGATCAAAGTCCGGTTCATTTGGATAAATGGATAAAAATTCACTTTATGCATTTTGAAAGATACAGCATTATGATCGCTAAAAGCTGCTACTTTTGGTCGAGCGCGGCAATATGCTGGTGTATAGGTTAATTGGGCTGTAGTCCATAATGCAAATTGTCTGACTACTTACAAGACTCGCGCTACGTAATTCCATATTTCATACGTCGTACGAATTTCAACTTGAAATTCTCGCTATTTTTGACTAACACACGACATGCAAATTGCGTGCAGTTTTACGATGATAATTTCCAACCCCATTTCATTTAAAGCAAATTTAAACTACATTTTACGATGTACCCTGTTACGAGATAATGTTAGAAATTGAAAAGAAGGTCTACTTTTTAGTTTTTTTGTTATTGCTGTTTTGGCATGAATTATATTAGACAGCTATATATTAGAAAGCGTCCCAAAAGTTATTCACAATACAGAAAGGGGTTACCGAGGTCATTTTAAGTAACTTTTCCCTTGGCGAAAATGTAATAAACGATTCTTCTTATAAATTGTTAACTAAATACAGTGACCAATGGGAGGCGAGCTCAACTGGCGCGAACTTTATATATGCACAATATATGTGTGAAGAATAGTTAAAAGAATAAAAAGATATTAGTGCTGTACTGTACCAAGCCAATTTATATTGTTGAACACATATTTATGATAATATACATGCATTATTCTCAATACAAATATATTTATATGCCAAATACATTTTATCTTGCAAACATGATTGGTGAAATTAATGTCTTTGTGCACAATTGAATATAAATCTAAAGTACATCTAAAAATTAGCTAGGTTACGGAAACAGGTAATGATTGTGATTATATAGGATTATTACAATTATTGCAAAAGAACGACAAAAAATTGATAATAGAACAGAAACGGATTGCATATTTAAATCCGGCATAAAAATTACTATTACGACCATACGTTATCCCTTTTGTAATAAAAAAAATTAGCCTTTTGTAGGCCAGTGTTATTTGGAAGCACAGACCAAAAGCTGGAGTGGTGCACTATTATTTCCCGTGGTTTCGTGAACTAGCCCATTCTTTTTGCCATAACTCGAATATTTTGTGCCTGATAGCACGCGAATTTCATTAGAAACTTTTTCGATATCAAAAAAGCTCCACTCCGAAGCACACTCATCAGAGAACTTGTAGACAGCGGTATTATGCATTCATTCGGTGTAGGGTTTCTACAACTCGTCCGACTACCCGGTAATTGTTGAATTTCTAATGATGTAAAACAAACTAGAACAAACTATAAATATTTACCTAATCGACATGCATTGTAAGTCAGACTATCTTCTTCCTGTCGCATCTCAAGCTACATACGTTCTCTATAATCGTCCTTTTTACACTCGACTTTTCAACCAAGTTCACTATTGTTAACAGAGTTAACAATTTCACGCTGTGATCGCGATCGGCGGAGTGATAGGAAGCCGTATAGAAATCCTCGTTGGCTCGAAAACTTCGTACGGAGACCCGATCCCGAATCAATACGAAGTAATTGCGACGAGCAGTTTCGAAAGTGCAACGTAAATTGGCAGGAATCGGAATGCCGGTTACAAATATCGTTCCAGATAAGATGGCCTCCGATATTCCTTACGGGGCTTACTAGAAATCCATTGAACTTGATCTCTCTTTCCTTCCGTTATCTAGCCATGTATCAACGTTTCCCGTACAGTTCTTCTGGCCAGCTGTTTTATCGGGACTTGGGGGGAGGGGGGGGGGGGCGTTTTAATGCTTCCTCGGCAAACCGTGCAAAACGATCGAATGTCGGCTTCGCAATTATGACTTAACGATAAGGTGACGAACAAATGGATTTAATTCCTTTTTTCCTTGCACCCGGGACGTTCCATCCAATATCCATTATACCCCTCTGCCCTTTTTCCGTCTTTTGCCTCGGCTCAGCAATTTTACGTTGCTGACCGAACGATTTCCTTTCCCCGTGGTTTTCATCCGGGGCCAAACTAGCTTTCCTTATCGACGTCACTTATTACATTACCATTCACCAACTGATGATTCGCAATTACAGACACTGTATTTTCGCCGATCCGTTCATTTTATATTTCTGCTGCGCCACGCAAATAACCGTTCAACTCTGAATTATTGTCTCGGCCCCGTTGCCATTAAAGAATTGGCTACGTATACACGAAGCGGACTCGATAGCTCCGTCGATAGTATCTTTCTATCGAGCTGATACGTACGCGGAAGTGAAAAAAGCTTCCGCACGCCTTTTGAAACGCGATAACTGTTCTAAAACTGCACTAAAAGTAATTATTTTTAAATGATAGAGCAACTAGTACACTAGACAATGTTTAAAATGCTGTGTTTGTTAATTTTGCTATTGCTTCGAATGACCAAACGAATAAAGAACTCTTGTTTTTTAATTTCTTTTATCTGAATCTATAGCGAAAATTTAAAAAATGTATACCGAAGATTTCGGCACTTGGATTAAGAAATTTGTTCAATCATTTCCTGTGAGAGAGAGTCTTTGTAACATCAGCAATCTTTAAATACAAAATATGAGCCGGCGAAATTTTGACGCGTGATGGTAGGTTTAGTGTTAAGCTTGAAGTGACACCTGAGAAAAAATATATCACGATCTTACGCCGCGAAGTCCGGCACCTCCGGCTATCTCGTTTCACGATCGTCAAAAACAATGGCTGAACAAATCGCGTTTATAATCGTCCCGCTAACTCAATCGTTGTTACTTCGTCTCGCGACTCTAAGAAAAATCGCGAGTGCCCCACTGCGGTGGGTATCGACTGTAGCATGGACTCTGAAAGACGAATGTTAACTCTGTTGTAACGCGATTACTCTCGCGACGCTAACTTTGAAATCGATTCAAAGACAAGCCACGACCATGCCCATCCGAACTGTTCGTTGGAACCCGTTGTCCATTATTGCAGCTGCGACATGGACATCTGAAAAGTCGTAAGATAAACTACTGGAACGCGATTGTTTCGTCGCCGCGCTAATACAATAAACAGAAAGTAAATAGATTACTGTAATTTCTAGAGAGAACGAATCCGTGGTCTTCGAAGAGTCTAAGAGAATTGCGAAGTCGAAACGCGATTGGTTCGCAATTTATTCGCAACTGCTTCACTCAATAATACAAAGAAAAAATTGCGACTATTTTATTTGCAATGTTAATCTTCGATTTCTGTTGAATGTTTGACTAACGTGACGCTAGTTAATTCCGCAACGCTATAGGAAGTCGCGGATGTGCGCGTTTGAGCTGTTGTTGCAGCCGCAGCGTAAACGCCTGAAAAATCGGAAAGCAAACTATTGCAACGCGGTTATGTCAACGGGATGCTAATTCAACAAACAGAGATCCAAAAGACTGCTTTCCGAAAACAACTGGACTGAAAAATCTCGAAAACTGATCAATTTTTAACGCGAGACCGTGTTTGCTCGCAACGTTATTTTTAAAACTCCTGTGCACGACAAACAAATCGCGATTATTTCATTCACAACGCTGCTCTCTAAAGGAGAGAATTTATTATTTCGGTCTTCTTAATATTTATATCGATCCTGTAAACTGAACTCTTTAGAGATGATCAATTCACGTTAACAAACGCATTTATATATCCGCAATGAAACAAATACAATCAAATAAATGCAATAACCACAATCTTACAACAAACTGTAGCTAACAATTACACTGTAGCTTTATCTGTATCTGATCCTGGCAGAAAATCAACGGTACCTCGACGAAAACATGAAAACAATTAATACAACCGGTATAAAACGAACCGAATCACTTTTCTTCTTTTTTTTTTTTGCCAACAGCAGACTTTGTTAACATGGTTACATTGTTGCCGCAGCACCGTTCTCTCTCGCTTTTAATTCGTACCCGTTCGCGCACCCTTATATGGGCGCATTCGACTCTTCTTTTTTTTTTTTGTATCAGTAATCCACAACGGTCAGTCGATTTGTTATTCGATAAATCTATCGATTCGTTGGAATGAACTAATTGCCCGTTCGAAGTGGGAAATAGCTGTGGCCACGGACAAAGCAACCGGTAACCGATAAAGCAGTAAGCTGATCCTTGTCAGGCATGGTGCCCGGGGCTATTACTAGATCGATAGGTGTATCGTTGAATTATAACGCGCCGACAAAGACCAAGCGAAACGGATAAGCGACGTGTGCCCCGGCCTTCCAATATCGCGGATTTCATATTTCGACGGCCACTCTCGTGTCTCGTGTCATGAACAATATTTTTTTTCATCGACGGATTTCGAAAATTCCCGGAACCGGGTTAAGGGTTGGCGCGACAGACGGGAGGGAAAAGGTTCGCGGCGCGCAGTGGGTGAATGAGATAAGGCTACGATTTTTTTACGTTCAAGCTGATATGTGCCGTATAAGGAAAAATAAGGAGAATGTAGTATAAGCGTCCTCAACCTTGAGACATTTTATGAAACCTGAAATATTTCGATAAAACTGCGGTTTATTCAATACTATGTACAGTTACAGTTTTTATACATCATTTTCCATAGAGTTCGACACACCGATTTCAAATAAATGATTTGAAATAAAATCATTTATTATCAAATTATTTCTATAAAGAAATTGTGATTCTGTTAGTTTTTTTACTTAAATCGATATTTTTTAAATACTGAAATGACAGACAAACTTGTATAAGCTTCTTCAGAATTTCAAATTGGTAAAAGCTTAATATTTTCATAAATTACAATAGCATAATAAGCATATAAAATAAGCGTAAGCCATAAAATTGTTAAAAACAGAAGTGAAATAAATTATAAAATTACTATAAATTAACTCGAAAATAAATTATAAGACTCGCGCAATTATGATTCTAACCAACTGATTTGACAAACTATAAAGTAATGGAAATAATTAATTTTAGTGTCTATTTAAATTTGTATTTGTAATTTGGAAGCTTCAATATGTTCTCAAAATCTTTTTTTTTGTAATATAAAAGTTGAAAAATCGACCTTTCGCCACAAATTGCTGTTTCCCGAACTGCTGTGCGGCGACCGGTACATTTGCACCGATTAATTGAGACCTACACGAGGAGAGATTTTTTTTTCGAAATTTATTCGCTCGTCACTTGTCATAACGAACTCGTTTATTATTTGCATTGCCGCGTATAAGTTTTTTTTCATCATCGGCGTTCGATGAGGAAGAATCGAATTCCCGTTTCGTGACAGCTAACGAATTATCTTTATCTTTATCCCTGTACCTGTACCTGTACCTGTCCCTATCCCTGTCCCTAGCCCTAGCCCTGTCCCTAGCCCAAGCCCTAGCCCTAGCCCTAGCCCTAGCCCTAGCCCTGTCCCTAACCCTAGCCCTATCCCTATCTCTATCCCTATCCCTATCCCTATCCTTATCTTTATCTTTGTTCGCGGTGATAATAAAAACGTCGCCGTGTGTACGCGCGCGACGTTTAAAACTTTCAGAGTAAGGTTTATGAGTTTGCAAATTTGACGTACGCGTGCTTATGACGATTATACGTCTGACAGTGTTTTCGAAGCTATCGAGGTTGGGTCGCCATGTTGACCCTTGCGTGACCCCCTGAATGGATCGTGCGAATTACCTCTATTACGAGTCTATGTTTGCGGACCGTATTTTCCAAGGCTTCTCGATCTCAATGAAGTTCCACCGAGTTAATCTCGTTTTTCTTCGATTAACCCTTGATCAGTCACGCATATTTTGGCTGCGATTACTAGGCTGCAGATCCTCGTGCGAACTGAAACTTTTGCGCGTCCATTTCTAAGAACGAGAATTGCATAGAAAATTCAAGTAATTCGCGACATAATAACATCAATCAATTAAATTACATTTACATTATTTCCTTACGTAATAATGTCAATAATTTAATTGCGTGAATAGTTTATACAATAATCCCAATAAAGTAATTAAATTAATTTTAATAGATCTAGTAATATTTTCATTGTTTTCTATTCCACTTATTCACTTCTACTATAAACGTATAAAATTCGCAGTATAATGATTAAACGTAGAAAAAAAAATATTTTGAGGATAATTTAAACATATTATGGAGTAACGTATAAGATCTATACATTGTTAGTTGTACATAGAAGAAGCAAAACCTTCTGGTATTTTAATAAAAAGACGATTCCTGAGATTCAGTAGCAAATGGCTTTCAAAATTTAAATTATAGATATTATTATATTTATAATATACAGAATAGTTTGAACCTACATTTCCATGGCAAATTAAATTCCTTTAAGAGTAGAGCGGGTTCTAGTTTTATAAACTAGCGTATTTGGATCGTATCCAACAGATATACGTAGACGAACGCTGTATTAAAGCGGACCGCGTGACACGTATTAATGTATCGTCTTTTATCGAATGAACCCGCGACCGTGTCAGAATGTGGCTTTGTACGTCGCCAACTGGATACTCTGTGTACAACAGAATGTTCGAGAACAAATCGATCGATAATTATGCCGTGTGCAAAATTGTGGTTGCCTGGGCTGTATGATCCTTAGGAATTGCAAACAGTAATGATGGGGTAGAACGGTGAAGGGAGG
Source organism: Augochlora pura (assembly GCF_028453695.1). Classification (NCBI taxonomy): domain Eukaryota; kingdom Metazoa; phylum Arthropoda; class Insecta; order Hymenoptera; family Halictidae; genus Augochlora; species Augochlora pura. The sequence goes on along the minus strand of NC_135774.1, from coordinate 20,636,000 downwards.
AATGGATTCGACGTAACCCAAGCTTAAGCCAGTCATAACAGAACATTCAATTCTCACTTGATCATTCAACTAAATATCGTCGCATGCACGCTTATCATAGTTTTAGATCTTCGTAGTTTATTTTTATTTTTCATTAATGTTGACCCGTTTGAGCTGTATGAAACGTGGCTAAGTATGTGACAAAGGTTTTATCAGTAAAAATTATAAAGCCCCAATAGTATAATTGGTGCAAACAGTGACTCTTATATTTCCAATTTCAAAGAAATGATACTATAAAGATCGGTGTGGGTTTCTAGTAATAATTTGTAGTTGTTCATCATGTTCTGTTTCTAATTTCATTTTTAATGGTAAAAACATCTTCTGTTGCTCTGTCATTAAAAAGGTCATGTGATACAGTTTTTGCCTTTTTCCTCGTGCTTTAGAATAAATTCAATTTCCTTTTTAAATTTGTGAATTCAATGTTAGCGGAAGTTATAAACTTGAAATTTAGCAAAGATCCTAGTAGCACTTAATTTTCTCAATATATTACAATAAATATTAATTTCAAAACCCAACTAAAAGTTAATGTCATCCACGTATAGCCAACACAATATTCGATATATTAATATGCATTTAGAGATTATAAAAAGAAAAATATAAAAATAAAAATAGAAATTGTGCAATTCGATTGTAATTAACGTAAGTCCGATGAAAAGCCTTTTTTCCCTTCTACTCATTTTAATAATCTGTACGCAATATAAAAATATTCTCAAATTCTTTTCATGTTTTTACAATTTTATTTTTGACCTAGTAATTTCTGTAAAAAATATACATAACCCGTAGTTTAGTAATTACGGAACTGCTTCTTTCCGTTTTACGAGTCCGCAGTCTAAATTATTTCAACAAAAAAAAGTATAAAACAGTGACAGCTCCAAAGTTAAATAACTTTAAGTTATATGTAAAATACATACAACGTTATTCGACATTTCCACTCAATTTACATTTTCACTTTTCTATATAACGAACACAGAATCGGACAACATCCACGTTCAAAAGCGTAAGTTTTGCACTATTTACGCGGAAACGTATACGTTACATTCGCGTGCATGCTTTCAGCATGCCCCACTATCTTCCTATTCACTACCCAAACTCATCTCTGCTAAATCCTCGAAAATTCATCTTCAAAGAGATTAATCAAACGCGGCTAACGTACGTGTCTGGAAATCGTACCTTTAGTTTGTCACCAGAAATAATTAACTGTATATTTATCGAATGGAACATATTAAATTTTCTTAATCGGAAATAAACGAAATAAGAGAATACAAAAATTCGGAAATTAAACAAATGAAGAAATACAGATGTTTGATATGTCTTATTCGATCACGTTGCAATTTGATTGTTTTGTTTTTGACAAATAAAATAACGCTTGCACAACAGCGAAGACGAAACAAAAAGTTGTATTCCAGGAATAATGTATAAACCACCTTTTGCACTTGGGTGACGATTCTAAGGCGCAATTTAAAATTGCTATATCATGTTTCGTAATAATTTTGAAAAACTATTGTACTGCATTAATTAAACTGTAGCATAGAGGATTTGTGTATTTACCATAAAAATGTCATTGTCAATTTTATAGACTCAAAAAGCTATACAATCCGAAACGTTACTACCACCAAGCATTAGTGAGCTATAAGCAACAATATATCGGAACTGAAAGCATATGAATTGCTGCGTTCTCCCCTGCAGCCACAGTATTATACCCGAAAGCAAACCAAAAGCACAGCAATTGGTTAGCCCATAGCAACCTCCTCCACTGCCCTAAACCCCGAAGAACGTTCTCCACAAAATCCGGTAAGCTGCTCAAAAATCATTGTCCGTGCAAGCATTTTTCTTCCGCTCTGTCAAACTGCCAAAAACAAAGGAATGCCGTCGGAAGACATCGGTTTGAAAAACGAGCCTTCCGAAGGAGCAACAAAAAGCTCCGACAGAATAACAGTGCAAAAAAAAAACAAATACCCTTCGCGAAGGGAAGAGGGATAGACGAGGAGTGTCCGCAAGAAGGTTGGTTCCGCGAGGTCGGGAACGTTCCGGCGTGGCAGAGCGGGAATACCGGAATCAATGAACCCCAAAGAAGACGCACCTCGCCGAGCGTTCTTCCTTGTACCCGTTCCCTTCCATCGGGTTCCTCGATCACTCTCGGAATCACCGTCTTTCGATGTACGGCCGGCAGATAGGTATTCAAGCGGCACGTTCAGCGGTTTTCAGTCTACGCGCGTCTATATACTTCATCACTCGATAAGTCGCTTCAGCCGCCTATGGAGCAACGAAATGAACCAGCAGCCTCGAGTGCTAGATACAATGGCTGCGCGCCGTCGACCCGCAGAATTGAACGTTGGATGGGAACCGCGGCGAAGTAAAGGGGTGAGAGGGTGAAAGGGGGACGGGGAGAGTCGAGGGAGGAACGGGGATAGGGAGGCTGATGGCGGGACACGCCGGTTCCCGTATAAACGTAGAATATTGTCGCCGCACATCGAACCGAAATCCCTATCCGGGCGAGGAAAGTTGGCCAGGGTCCAGCTCGGAGAGCCGCCGGTGGATCGCTGCCAAATCGCGGGTACGGACGATCCCACCGATTGCACGGACAACCTAACCCTTCCGCCCTACCCAAATCCTGTCCTGTCCGGCACCGGCGTCTGCCTCACCCTACGCTCATCTCGCTCCGCGTTCCCTGCGGAGCCTGCCCTTTCCAGATGACGTTCGCGGAACGAGAAGAAAAAATGTCGCCGGTCGATGGGCCAACGTGGATGGATAGCAGGCTGATAAAGGGTACTCGGCGAAATAAACTGCGAGCCGGAGAAACGGGAACCGGCCGCGAGAGAGGAAGGGAATCGGGAACATCCGTTTTCCTCTGCTACGACGACTCCTTCGACACTCGGCGCTCGCGCGGGTTCTAATGAGCTGTTACCCGAGCATGTTGCGCACTCTTGGGGGTTTTTGCTCGTTCCCCGGGGAAGATGCCTTTGGCTTCATTTGTTATGGGCTTCCGAAGCTTCGCCGTGAAATATGATAGGTGTGTCAAGTATATTAGGAGTCCGAGGTGTTTTATTAGATCGCCGGATATAATGAGTATCGTCCTTAAACTGTGTAAACGGGACACGTTGCTTTCGTCTGATTATGCTGCCCGCCTCTTTGCGAAATTATAGCGAAACGAGTGGATGGAGTTTTAAACGAGATGAAAATTGAAGAGATTTAACCTTGAGGGATTTCCGTGAGGTTGGTCTCTATCGTTCGCGTAATATTTGCATTCTTAACTCCGACGCTATCGTTGCTCTGTCGTAAATAAATAAAATATATCATTATAATCGGATATATAATAAATATTATATTGTGCTTAGAATTTATTTATATTTGCTGTATTTAAGTTATGAATTTAAGTTTGAAATATTTAGAACTGTTAAAAGCACGAGCACTACATGAAACAATTTGAGATAAAATAATTTTCATTCTTAAGTTCTTAGTATGAAGTAAAAACTAGACGAAGGTGAACAAATATAATCATAAATTTTTTATCATAACTTCAATACTTGAAATGAAAAGTTCAAATAAAAAAGAACATACTATAAATTAGATTCATATATTATAGATTTGTATGTAATTTATATGTAATTTGTTTCGTACATATCTATAAAGAAGAACTACATTTTAATAGTTCATTTAATTTATTTGAGTTTATAAATAAGTCACTATTTTTGGTTTCTATATAAACAAACAAATACCAAATGATTTTGTATTTAGATAACAAATTAACGACAAAATTAAGAAGTATGTTAAGATGCTTAAATAAAGTATAATAGTGGAAAAGGATCTAATTGTCATAGCGTAACTGATTGCTACGGATCAATTTGTACTACATAATTTGGTAAGTGGTAATTACCAGGAGCCGAGGAATGCAAGACCACCCATACTTCATAACGCTGGGCTGTCAAGCGTAGGTACTGGAATTTGCACGACTTTCAATGATATCCCTGAACTTATTTCATTTATAATATCCGACCAGTCGTCACCTTGGAGCACAGAAAAACGTGGACACGGTTGAGAAGCCAAGCAGCATATGTCCGTTTGTTCCTGTATCATTATCAACTTACGGCGTAGACGGGATTATGTCAGTCGTTTTAGCTGCCGACTCGACTGCAACTAAATAGTTATCGTAATTTGCTAGGTATTTTTTGAGAAGTGATTTTTTTTTAAAGGCAACTTTTACCTTCGACCTTGCGCAATTCATTTAATATCCGCACCGTTAAATCACCCTGATCGTTTCTGTCATTTGATATTATCATTTTTAACGAGTCATCTAGTTCCACCTAACCTTATCCTATGCAATATTTCATTTGTAACGTAATAAATTAATAAAAGAATGATGATATTAAATAAAAATTATTTAATACATAATTGGAATTATCGTGAACGCAATTTACAAATTCATTTATTTATTTTCTAATAATCCATTATAGCAATAGTAACATAATTTTGGACGCAATAAAAGCCAATAAGAAGCGTGAACGTCATGGTAATTTGTTTTATAACGATTCGAAGAATAGTGTTTAAACATTTAAATATGGAGAGGCCGCGTCGCCCGTCAAACACGAGCTTCGGCGCAAAAAATGTTTGCGGGCAAGACTCGGCGCTTCCACTCTAAGGGGTTAATTATCGAAGATAACCTTCGAACTCGGATAAACATTATAATTTTACTTTTCGTAGAACGACGTGTATTTGCATAAAGATCCGCAGGCTAATAGTGATATTTAATAATGAAGTCGCAAGTCCACGCGTTGGCCAACCGTGAAAGGTTAAGATCGAACGATAACATCACCGATGTTTTACCGTGGTGTAAAAGAAGGAAGATTCACGGGGAGCAACACAAACACAGTAGAACGTAGAATAACGATAGATCGTGCGGTCGAACGTGAGAGGGCTAATGCAGAACACGACTTTATAAGATATTTTCAGACCGACATAATACTCGGTCCCCGGAGGGTTAATCTCGCTAATCGTGCTTGCAAGCCATTTATCAGCCCCTTAATTACTGCTCGTCGATTTTTAATCATCATTAGGGGCAGCGTCCTCGTATAAGGCGGTAACGCTAATAATAGATAATCCATGGGATGCCGGGCACCAGTGGTAACCCGGGATCAAGAAATCGGGATCGATACGGGATTAAACATTCAATCGCGAAAGCGGGCCGCACGGTATATATCAATGTGTCGATACGGGGTTGGGATCGCCGCGTGAATGCGCCCCCTGTACGTATAAGGGGCTATGGAAATATCGTTCGTGCAAGAAGCGTAAAACTAACGGCGCAGTTTCCAGTTAAGCTCAACACGCCGGAAGAATTTTCCGAAATTTACTTCTGCACTTTACATACGAATGAAGCTGTTCTACCTGGACTGCGAAACGAGGACCGGCAAAAGGGGGAAAAGCGAAATAAAGAGATTGTTAGTACACCGGCGCATGTACAATGGCTGGAACTTCGTTATTTATTGACCGTTACTCGTGCGGAAACCGTGGGGGGCATTGCCGAATGCATACTTATCGAGCGCCGTTCGTTTTCCCGTTCAAAGATCCCCAATATGTTCCGAGGAAAATTTTAGGGGCCGGACCGAGTCCACGCACTATCGATAGAAAATCGAAGAAGATCGCCCGGAAAATCGGGACGTAAGTGGTTCGCCGGAAACGTGATCGATTTCCATCGAGCTCTGCATTCTTAATTGCGAGGCAGCTCTACGTGGATAAACTGAGGAGCATCTCTAGCTGCCCTCCGGGTACCGCTCCCGAGAAGATTGTACAGATTTATGCGTTTCTATAGGAAAGTAATCTCGAAAAAAATTATAACATTTCTTCAGTTCGGTTTCATTTCATTCTTAATGTACTCCTCGCGGTTACGCGCAGAAGGAAGGTCATTTTAACTTTGAAAGCAGTTTTTGAACCCTCATTCTCGACCACATTTTTCCAACTTGATAATTCGTATCGAATGGACATCATTGTAAAAAATTAATATAAGAAGTGAATATATTTAAACAGTACTCTTCTCACATAGAACGAAAGGATGCACCGGACAAACAATAACAGAATCTCGGCATAAATCATTCCATAATAGGAAATTTTATTATTTCCTATCTTTGTACTGAAAATGTTTTTCTTTATCACCGTTTGTGTAGCCACCATTGTCATAGGTAGATTATTTCTGTCACAAGGCTGTCTTCTTTCTAGAAGAGATATTTTTATAAAATATGTATATGGTTAATTTAAAGGAGCGCGCAACTTTCCTGTGGAAAACGTTTTACTAATTACAGAAACGATAATTTTTAACATTATTGCGGCAACGCAACGCGCCGCCGAGAAACAGGTTAATGAAGAGCTATGGGAACCGTAATTTAATCCGTAAATGAAAGAAAAGACTTACAAAGACGTGAAATAGTACAAACGCCGTGCAACCGTTTTACGGAATTCGATAATTACAAAATAATGCCGGCCTGCCCACGGTAACGCGCAATTAATATTCGGAAAGCACGGTTTCATACAATTCTGTATTGAGAAATTACAAATACGCTATTCAAATACGAAGAAATATTACGGTCGATCCGCGAGACTCGTCAGAACGTACGGACAAGCTTTCATGCGATCCGGCTGCAATAAAAAAAAAAATTTTTGCCTCTGAAACGCGCTTAATAAAAGTGCACTTTATGATGCATTAACTTTTACGCGGCGGCCATCGAAATTAATCTGTTTTCCTTCTGAAAATTGCGAAACAGATAACTGAACAAACGATACACTACGCTCCAGCGTGATTAAAAGCTGCGCCGCAGGCACGCTGCAATCGATTCCTAATTTCTCTTTGAACGCGTGCCTGCCTATCGCCGGTCTCAGTTCTCGAAACCCTTCAAATCACGAGACTCGCAAATCCAAATTTCTGCTGTTTTTAATTCATCTGTAATTTCCCATTTGTCATCTATTTGAAATCTTTGCTGGTAATTGGACAGTTCGAAAGCCAATCATTAAGTCCGTTAACCTTAAAATTTATATGAACAAAGTAAATTAACTGTAAAAGAGTAACAGTATCGTTAATAATGTAAAGGAAAATTTGTATAATAATTACAAAAAATGACTATTAATATTTAATTATTTTATTTCTTCTTCTTTATTTTGCTTAAAAATAGACCATATTTATTTATCGACTGTATTTCTAAATAAAATTATTGATAAATGCAGACATTAAATTAATTCTGTATGTTTCACTAATTTTTAATATATGGTTAATTACAACACGGTACTTTTCAGGAGACACTTTTCTTTTAGTTGTTCATTATTGAATAAACATGAAAATTATATACGATGCTTTTAACTCTAGCATTTACATCAATCGCAGCTAGGATATCGTTTTTAAGAAAATTGTTCGTTGCTCGCGTAACCATGAGAACGATTTTCATAAAAATTTTCCACTTGCCCGACATGGTTGCAAAGTTTCCTCGCCGCGAGCCACAGACCAGGATTCAGTTTTCTTGGAGTTTTCGAAAATGGCATTTCACGTCAAGCAGTATACGTACACATTGAGAAGTTACTTGGACAAGGGTCTTTCCGCATTGCTTGCTATTCTCGAATCGTTTCTCTGAATTCCCCTGTCTGGCTACTAACTTTAATAGAAGTCGAAAGAGTGCGCTAATTACTCCTCTAAAGTATATTACGGTTTTATTACTTGAAATAATAAAATGTTTTTCTCACCCGGATCTACATTTACCAACGACAGTCTAGACATTGCTGTATGATTAATTTTAGCTTCGAAGTGATTGAAATAATTCGCGGAGAATTTAATACTGATAATAAAACTGTGCATTCTATAAATGACATAATAAATAAGAGAAAATGGTAAAAATTTTGAGAGATACACTATAGTTCTTTATTACTCTTTACAGTTCAAAAAAGGAAGATAGATAATTTATTTAAATATCTGGCTTTTATTAACTGCAATTTTGTTAGAAAATAAATCTTTATTTTACATCAATATCTACAGTTTACTGATAACACTTGTCTTTTAGATTCTTGGCATTGTATATCTATATATGTATAATACTTAATTATTTAACATATAGAAACAATGAAAAACGTGTTCAGGAACGTTAAGAGACCCTTGTAATAATATTGAATAACCAATTACGTCGGCGATCCTCCATTTTATTTATCTGTACACTCGAATCAATGATCACTTAATTAATGCTGCCGGAGTTCTTTCAATTAAATGGCGCATAAATCATTCCTCTTTTCCGACTGCTGATATAATTTCAATTTAAATATTCATTCGTAGACCGCAATCTTTTCTTCTCGCATCATACTACTAAATTAAATCTTCCGCAGGGGCTGGCGAAGAAAATGGAAAGATCAGAGATAAATTTAACTTCGTTCCTTCGTTTTCCTCTCCGCCTAACCAAAAGTCAATGTAAGGGAATTAGAATCACATCCTCGGAGTAATTAAACCCAGCTAGCCCGCACAAAGAAGAGCTCCATTAAGGACCGAAACCGCTATTCTTGACAAAGAGATGTTTGGTTCGACCAATCCAACGTGAAAGGTCAATATTATTTAAATACAAAAGGCGTTGTAGAATGTCTCTAACCGCTTTAATTATTATTCTTTAATCTCTCCGATATTAAATTGTATTAATTGTTGTCTTTCCAATACACCGATTAAGTTCTTCAAATTGAATACCTCTCTTTATCCTCCAGTGTAATTAAAATAATATAAAGTAAATTATTCGCTACTGTATTAATATCTGTTCATTTCAATCTCCGTCGATCTATTACACGTCGAATTTCGAGGTCACCGAATAAGCCTATTCCTTAAACGAAACTGAAATTACATAACACAATTTCAATTATAACAGTATCGTTCCTTGCTAATCCGAACTACTATTCACCCCCAACGGTTTCATTGGTTCATTTTGTGGTTACCGGACAATCCCATTACCTACATTTCCCTGTGTACTCGACAAACTAATAGCAAGGGTTGACGTCGTAGCGTGAATTTAAGCATCCGGTTAGTATAGACTGCAATGGAATATGGGAGATTTTATTAATTGTCATCTGAATCGACTCATAGGAATGGTTAAGGAAAAATCATTAATTATATAATTTCTAAATTTCGGTACGTGCGCATAGTTTATTATACACTGTGGAATTGCACGAATTTATGACAAAAATGGATGAGCAAAATAAATTTGCTATATCACATCTCAAAGTAGTTCCGAAAGTATCTTCGTTTACACTTAAAAAGCTATTAAAACTGTAAGTATCGTAGGTATCGTGAAAGGATCGTTGTGAATTAATTACATTGAGTATTGTCTGAACTTAAGCAAAAATTATTCACGTCAGCGTTAGTATTCTCGAGTGACTTTCTAAATACTTGAGATCAGTAAACCTATTTTAGATTTTGAATTAAAATAGCTCCTAGCAGGAAGAGTTAATTAGAACGTATTCTACTATGTTGGCGGAAATGCTAAAGCATTAAGTTCGAAAAGCTGCTTCAAAAACACGTTCCTGAAAAAAAAGTAGAGATTGAAATCGACCTAGACACAGCGAACGTTGGAGTTTGCTTCCCGGTGGTTGGCCCGTTTAATTGAATACCTTCTACTACAGACAGGGCCCCGCGCGAAGTCTACCGCAGTAAACGAGGAGGGCGCCTTCTACCAAATTACCCTATTCGTCAATATACTCAAAGGCCTCTTTTACAGTCCGCTTCCAATAGGGAAACCGATCTCGAGCAGCTATCGATGCTCATAAAGCCTATCTTGCTTTCAAAGAAAGCCGAGCCATTCGAACTTATCTGCCAGAAAGCCAGCCCGCGACAAGGGCTCATGGATCAACGGTATTCCCTCGATTAAACTTCCCTACGGCCGGATTCGAGCCACCGCATCACTTTCCACGCGAACCCCTCGTTTTATACGGCGCGGCCGACGGGTTTACAGAAAAAGAAAGGCGGTCCGGATGGTCGTCGTCGGTAATACACCCGAAGGGAAGAAAAAGCGAGGAGATCTGCGATCCGCGTGTCGCGCTCGGATCAACCGAAGATCTTGGCCCGGCCGAGGAAAGCCAAAGCCCCACGGTCGGGTTCGGCAAATTTGACGAACATCCCTCGGCTAGCCTTTGTCGCACCGATAGGACGAATCGGTGAAAGATAGTTGATCCTGATCGAGAATAAAGGCGAAGGGAGTTTCCGGAAATTTTTCCGCGCTCCAAACTATGCACTTTGTGTCGGTCAAATGCTCGTACCTGTATTACCTTAAAGTTAAACTACTTATCACTTTTATACAATTTATCAAATATTTATACCATTTCTATTTATACCATTGTTCGATAAATCGATATTTGAGAAAACGTCATCAATTTTGTTTACCGTGGTAATAAATTGCAATATTTGAAAAGAATTTGTCAGTCGTTGTCTATTAAACTAATATCTCTAACGTTCTAGCATAATACAGATCGCTTGACCCAAATATAAAAAAGACTTTTATAATATAGATGCAGTTTTTAAAAGCTTTACGAATACCTTGTACACGGGCTGTAAGTCCTTGCAATCCAAGCTAGCTGAAAGCTTCTTTGCAAAGTTCTCGCGACGAATCAATGGGTAACATTTTTAATCCGCCAATTAGGTGCAATCGTCTTTGGGAACTGACACGAAGTTTATAACTAGGAATTACATAAATTGTGGATGGTATTAATGTGACGAAGTTGCGTCACTTTCGAAGTGGGCGCATAGCAACGTAGAAAAAGAATACGCCCATGTTTGAAGTATTGTCAACTATATATATTTAAATATAGTTGTATAAATACTGTTTTACAATACTATTTTATTGGCACGATTTATAACTCTTTAAGGCACAGGATTTCAGGAAATAAATAGACCCATGTGGCATAGAAATTTTGTCGCGTTTTTAATTAAACCAAATTGGTATCTTTTTATTGAAAGGGTATAAATACATAAACAAATAATAATTCAATTAAATTTGTAGAATAAGACTGAATTTATAGAATGAGACTTAAATAGTCCCATCATGCATTACTGTACATTAAAAAGGTGGAACATTTTTAATCCTACCGTGCCCCAATGAGTTAAATAACGATTTACTGGGTAAATTTACACGAACAACGATGTATAAATAACGATTTTTATAAATCGTGCCTATTTATACCTATTTAAGAAATCATCCGATGTCCGCTTCCACGTGTCTTTCGGGGACACCCTGTAGAATAAAAGTCATCCATATGACTTTGTACACGTGAGTTTACATTCGCATACATAGGAGGATTAGGAAGATGGGGATAAAGTTCAGTTAACTAGACACAGCTACAATTTAGTTCACATAAATGGAGTTCGTGTAAACGGAGTTCCTCTGTACAGATTAGTCGCGTATAATTACTGTTTTATCATTTCCCGTCGGTTATCTAAATAAAAAGCAGCTCATTTCGCTCAGGAAAAATTAGCTCATTTTACTCAACAAAAAGCAGCTTGTTGTTCTCCTACATTGATCTTACAATACACACTGGTTCGTCGATTAACGCGGAGTATTTGTTTCGCATAGTTTTCTTTACGCGGCTAGAAATAGCGTAAATGGAGTCTGCCAGCATAAAAGAAAAATTACGGAAGAGGCGAGCCTGTGTACATGTTACAAAAATATTTATTCCACGCGTTCGTACAGGAACGACGTCGTTAGAAAATTCCGGGATATCGATTTATATTAGAAGATGACGTTATCGACGTCGTACTCGAATGCATTTGGGCTTTTCGTTTCATTTGGTTTGGAGTATTGTTCCTATTGTTCGATATATTCGGCAATGGTGTATATGAAATGATATCGATAAATGGTATTTACTAGATTTGTGTGTTTTTTATCTGTAAGTATCCTGTTAACGCTCGAACGACGGACCTGTTTGATAAAAATACAATCCAGTATATTTAGGATCATTTACGATTTTATTTTTCAATTTTCTTCGAAATATTCTTTGATAATAACTGTATATAACTGAAATTATAGTTATTATAATTAATATATTAAAATAAAAATGGCAACATAAATACAATCGTTTCATCGTTAAAAAGTTATAGATGTTAGTTATCGTTATCTTTTTCTATAGCCTTTAATAAAACTTGTGAAAATTTCAATTAATTAATTAAAACAAGATATCTGTTGAAAAAATTACTAAATAAAACAACAAATAATCCCAAGCATATACAGTTATATTTTTATTAAAAAGGTCCGCCGTTCGAATATCAATTGTTAAAAACTGGAGGTTCGAATAACAATATTTCTACTCGTAGTTTAAACAGACCTGAGCGTCGTTGAGTGTTGAAAAAGACATCATTTACCGCGTGTACCGAAATAGATTGACCGTAAATCGAGGGGCAAGCCTAAATTGATTCCGCAATCAAATCAATTAATTTATCCGTATTTTCAACGGAGAAGTGAAAACAGAAGAAACTCGGGTGTCTCGTTCGACTTTGTGAACTCTAGACACCCCCCGAGCTACCAGCTCGGTAATGTAAGACCGCCACGTAGGAAAAACAGACGAGCGTTTGCTTGCTCTTTCAACGCTTTTATTCCCCTTGCTTCCCGCCTTTCCCTCGTTCGCTCCTTTTACCCCAATGAGACTGTTTTCGCGATCGTGTGTAGTGCTCCGCCATTTATTAAAGTAAGGCACCACCTGCCCGTAAACACCGCGGTGTTTCTGAAACGGTGGTGTTCCGAGAACAACCGATATATTCATCCCAGATTCCCGTTTTATTCGTCTAATATACTCGCACAATTAAGAAACTATCCCAGACTTTACGTTCCTCTATTCATCCGCAGTTTCTTCCCACGAGTTTCGTTCGTCCGCGATCCGTTGCGAAGCGACAACGATTCAATTATTTATACAAGCAATAATAGGTGGACTGAACATTTTTATGGAGTTTCTATTTTTATACGTTATTTTACAGAAATTATAGCGAGAAAAATGTTTCCCCCGCCTGCCGGTCTTTCTGGAAAATGTCTGCGCTAGCTAATAAGTTTTATGATAGTTAATATATATTTAATAAGTTTCTAGTATTTCTAGTTAGTTTCTAGTATTTTTAACATTTTAAACATTGACAATTAGAAGAATTGTTCCGAAATAATTAATAACATGTCGATCAGTATAATGTTAACTTACGTGCAAATATTAGAGTTAGCACCTAGATTAATTTTCTAATTAGTGAACGATACTATTCGCGAACCCGTTAACTTAATTGTTTTCCTACAATTAAATTGAGACAATTTTAAACTCTGGAGATAGTTCTGAGCAATCCGCGGGACGAATGTAAACTTGGACTTTCAACTATTTCGACTCTTCGACCAAATAGTTACACGTCGGCCACTGCCACAGCAGAACACAGTATTAACATGTGTGCACAATAGTAATGCCGCTATGTGTGAACGCAGCGGAATTTTGCTGAAACATGTATAATCAAGTAAAATGCGCAGTGCTAGGTATTGCCACCCGCATAAACGTTTAAAACACTTTCTTATTTGAACGAGATCGAAATATCTCCGGGCGCACTTTCTTCAAAATGTTTTTCTCATACTGTGAATAGAAGAATTTTTCTTAATTAAAACTGGTTTATGTTTCACTTTTTTTTAGAATATTTTAATATTAACCATATATACCTGTACACTTGCTATATCTAGCGTTTAAATGCGTGGTTAACAGTTAATACAGATTCAATGTAAATAATTTTATTCTTATGGAAATATGGTCTCAATTCATTACATTTAAATAATAATTATTATGCGAAATTCTCACATTTCAACAATGAGATGCACAAGTTGGGAAACTTCTAAGTTAAAATTAATAAACGCGAACAGTGAATTTCCGTGGTGAATATTATATACTTGCAGTAATAATAATCTTTTCCAAGTTAATCATTTTGTATATCGTATTCTCCTTTTTATATTCCAAACTAACTGTTTCGTATATTGATTTACTTATTTGTAATATAGTTACCTGTAATAAAATTAACCATATATAACTCAGTGTATCATTGATGTCACATTTACAGTCTTATCGTGCATATTTTGCAGAAAGATCAGAATTTCGTAAAAAATGGTATTTGTACATTACAAACTCATTGAGAGAATTATTTCGAATCAAATGGATAATATGTTGATTACAAATGAACGTCATTCAAAAAAATATATCAAATTTTCACTACTAATTAAAAAATCCAGCATTTCATAAGCGCTAACCTAATAGAAAACTAATTTGGCATGCGAAAGCTGTAGTAGAGCAACGATCTTCAAATTCCAAAGTTAATCCGATACCTGAATGTCTATAAAGCTCGGGCTGCTAAATTATTTAATTAAGTAAAATCATCCCCCCATTGCCGCCCCGCCGTCGGATAGTGTATTAAGAGAACGTTACAAATAACTTCGGTGCATCCGGAATGTCTCCGTCGCGCCGGAAGTTTGTCGACTAACACGCGAAGATTTTCTGAAGGCTCGTCTATATTCGTCCCCGTCGTATTGGCGTGGACTTTTAGCGTCGGGCATTCGACCAGAGTAAAAACATTTTGTTACGTAACATTGGGTCGGAAACTCGTGCGGACGTTTAGAGAGCACCGACTTGGAAAGCATATTTCGAAAAGAAAAAGTTCCCGCCGAGATTCCAAAAGAAAACACTTACGCGGCGAACTTCCGTGTCAACTTTCTTCCCGCATCGGCGGCATGTGGATTCAATCTCAGAGAAACGTTCTCGGATTCCATTTTAGTTTACCGCGGCTAAATATTCTGTGAATAATGTAATCTTACCTTCGTACGTACCGCGTTCCGGCTTGTATGATCCTCGGTTGCATATCTCATTTTACGTTCTCTCTGAAACGCGGAACTTCAGATTTATTGTATATTGTACAATTTTTCAGATATTCTTTTAGCTCGCCCACCGTTTTACAAAAGAAGCGGCGTGAGCAATAACGCCCGTCCCTCGAGCTACGCAAATTTTCGTTACACATATTTGTATTACGCTAATGAAAATCATGTAAATAGAACTTATATGTATGAAAATAAAAATATTGGAAATATATGTTAGTATACATTTTATAAATACTTACGTATTTGTTGCACATAGCTTAACCCTTTGCACTCCGTTGTCCCCTCTCAGGGGACATCGTAATTCTAGTATATGACTAAACATTAAATTTTATTAGCGATTTGCAACTATTTCTCGATGTCTACAAAATCATATAAATCGAATATTATTTTAATAATATTATATATACATATACACATATATAACGTATACTATATAATAATATAATTGTTCATATGCGCTGGCAGGTAACATCCATGATGGCGCGGAGTGCAAAGAGTTAACAAAAAAAATATACTTCGTGCTGTTTCATATTGATTTTGGCATCGCAGTCAACCATACCATTTTAATTGGCACGAAGTTATCCTGAAATATTTAACTTGAAATATTTAGAAGTTCGACTTCAGTTTCATCGTTGATATCAACTTTGTCGCGTAGATTCTTCTCAATATTTCCTTTCACTTTTTGCAATTTCACTGATATCTGTTACAACGATAAATTTTGTGAAAATTTGTAGGCTTCGTTGAAACACCGTAATCGACTTTACTACTCTAGTCTTGTTTGAATGGAATAAGAATCTATGTTATCAAGAACTATCCGTCAAATACGGTACAACATTAAAACTTGTTATCTGAGAAAATCGTGCATGCAACATGAACCCTTTCGAGGTCCCCATTCAATTAGCGAAGCATTTTAAAAGCTCGTCTTGGCAACATATGTATGTAAGCGCTTTCTCAGCACCACTCTGTCTATTCACTTCGTCGAGTGTTTACGTGATCAAAGATCCGCAGCTTTATTAAAGCAAGCACTGTATTTACTAGAAACTGCGCTCGTAAGCGCGATGGCGCCACTGAAGTGTCGTGCCCGTTTTAACGAAACGAACAACAATTTGCACTCGGAAAGTGGTTACACTTCCGCTCCCTTGATCATCTCTACCGGTGCACCTTCAAATTTTCCGGCGAATCGTAATTACTTGATTCTCCTTTCACCCTTCTGGCCGCCTCCTGTAGAAGACACCGCACTTCTAGTTTGTATTCAGCCTGTTGTTCCAATTACTTTTGTCCAAAAGTCAAATTATCGTGAATGAGACGATCCGTTAATGAATAGAGAACTTCTCCGTTAAGAATTATTTGCTGAACGTTCGGCATTCGAAATTGTTTGAATTACAAAGTCTCGGAATACGTCGAATCGTACGGAAACATTTTCTGCTGATATAACTTATTCGATTAATGTTTTTCTTCGACTACCATAATATTAGGTGAAGTAAAAAGTTTTGAGCCTTCTTCGTTAGATGGCCTTAGTGAGCCACATCTCACGATGTATGTATACTATACGTTGCATCTTGTCATTCGATACGGTGATTTAAAGGCGATATAACGCTTCGAAAAAAGTTCTGTGACAGTGTTTTGTTTAGCGAATCCAGTTGTGCGTTAGAGCGTCCCAAAATGTAGGTAAAGAAAGAGAAAATTCGATACATTCTTCAGTACCACTACGACCAAGGGGATAAAGCGAAGCAAGCGGTCAAACAAATTTGTGCTGTTTATGGACCCAATACAGTATCGAATTCAACAGCAAAGCGGTGGTTCCAACACTTCCGTTCTGGTAATATGGACGTCGAAACTGAGACACGCTCTGGTAAGCCACTCGTCGAAATTGTTGATAAAATCATGGAAATAGTCCAGTCAGAACGACATGGGAGCACTTATTTCATTGTCCGGGAACTGAAGATTAGTCAGAAAATCGTTTGGTACCATTTGCATAAGGCTGGTTTCAAGAAGAAGCTCGATGTATGGATGCCACACGAATTAACGCAAAAGAACTTTTTCGAACGAATTGATACCTGCGATTCTTTGCTGAAACTGGGGATAAAAAATGATTCACATACGAAAACAACAAGTGACAAAGATCGTGGTCCAAGGACATATACTGTCAACAACTGACTAGATTGAAGCAGGCGATCGATGAGAAGCGTCCAGAATTGGCCAACAGGAAGGGCGTTGTATTCCAACAAGACAACGCCAGGCCGCACACATCTTTAACGATGTGCCAAAAGCTCCGAGAGCTTGGATGGGAAGTTATATCGCACCCGCCGTATAGACCAGATCTGGCACCAAGCGATTATCACCTGTTCAAGCATTTAAACAATTTTCTTGGTGGTGAAAAACTGGCTTTAAGAGAGGCTTGTGGAAATGAGCTGGTCAAGTTTTTTCCCAATAGGGACGACGATTTCTTTAATCGCAGAATTATTAAATTGACATAAAAATGGACAAAAATCGTCGAACAGAATAGCGCATATTTGATCTAAATCTGATCACTCTAACTTTGTTAATTTCATCGTCGAAATAAAGAGAAAAGAGGCTCAAAAACTTTTTACTTCACCTAACATAATTTAAAAAATCAACGATGCAGGTGTTATGCATTTATTTTGAAAATTAGTTAATCAATTACGAAACAATAAAAACATTTAAATAATTGAAAATACTGTTGACAACTTTGAACTCATTAAGATTTTTGAGAAACGAAATAAATATCTATGTAGATCTTGTGTCTTGTAATTTATGTAGACAATCTTCGTTCTGCATAAACATCCGTAGGATAATCATACAACTTTAAATTCGTAGCTTTCGTCTTGTTGATCAAGATTATTTAATTCTACCTTATTTTTGTGACTGCTAAAATAGTGATGTGTTAATTGCAAGTACAGATGAAACCTACGCGAACGATAAACATATTAGATGGAACAATTGGATAAAAAATATTGTACACATGCAAAAATCCCTGATTCTAATTGAAAGAAATTCCGAACTTCGCCGCTCGATTTCTTGATCCGATAAAACCTGGAACGTCGCTCCTCAGAAGTAACTTCCAGGAAAATTAGCCCAGTCTTCGCCGAAGGTTTACTGCTAGCAGTAAACTCTTAATCCCTACACAGCAAAAATTGAGAAATTTGTAAACATGACGGTTAACGACCAATAGCCGTTGTAAAAGAACGTGGCCGGTTCGAAGAGAACAAACTGAATTTCCACGGAGAAAAACCAGTGCCGCTTCACTTTAGAATCGAGGACAAATTGTTGTAGACGTGCAACCGTTATGTTTTTCCCGGGATTTACCTTAACCATAGTTTAAATTCTTCTTTTTATTGTCCTTAGGTACTTGTCAAGATTGCAAAGTTTTCAATTCGAAACTTCGAGCAACTAAATTGAAAAGCAATTGTTCCGTTCTATGAAAACTCCGTTATCCGAACACATTTTATCTCTCTATTAGTTCGGATACGGGAATCGCCGCTGTAACCAGATGATTGATTTTCGTTCGTGACCGGCAACGACTTTGAGAATTTCATCCGCTGTTTTATGGAACACGAATTATCCTTTCTGCGCCCCGCTAATGTCTCTGAAGAATGGCTACATTAATGGTTTCTCGGTTCGCTCGTGCGGAATTAACGAGAGATTGACGGAAAACTTCCACCGCGTGTTCTTTCGCCGCCTCCATTCAGTCCTTCTCCCGGCCGGATTATGCTTCTTTAACGTTATTGTTCCCGAGGAATTTTTAATATTAATGTCCATTAGCGGCGCCACCGGGTGAGACCGAGCGATCCGCAACGACCTGTGATTTAAAAGCCGACGGCCAAGATACGGACTCGCGTCACACGATCTATGGATTCAGGTCGAATTTGAATTTCAAATGACATCGAGTTCTTTGTGAAATCGAGCCTTATTTTTGTCTGGGGACTCGTTTCGCGATCCTCTTTAATGTTATATACCGATCCTGTATTTTACAACGATTGCTCTCTCTCGGTTTGATAACGTGCCAATCTATTCCTCTGCGTTTCTCTTTGACCGGTGCCCATCGATTGCAATTTTATTTCGATATTTTTTATTGATGTGCTCCTCTTTTAAGCTCACTTCCAATATGTCAAATGCGGAACGTTCGTATTGCTTTTGTGGAAATGGAAACAAGGATCCACGACGTCGGACGCTAACAGATATAATTTCAAATTTTCGACCTCGTCAGGAATCATTGCGATGGAAACCCTATAAATTATTGATGCTGTTCCGAAGCATTTAGTTGTTTAACGAACGTGCTTTTTCAGAATACGAAGGTGATAGCAATTTTGCATTCTCTGCGCGAAGCATTCATGCATATTGAAGTGAAGGTTGGTAGCATGGAACACCTGATTTCAAATGCTTGCCAAGAGTGGAGATCTTTTTTACAGGAACCTACGTGATACTTGCACAGTTGACTTTTAAAAATTGCATGTATCCTGCAACTATGATAAAATGAACTGAAAAGAAATAAGAATCGGTATTCTGTTCTTTTACATGTAATTTTTGCGAACTAGTTTTAAAAGCTCCAAAACAAACACATTTATTGACGTATTATCTGACAATATTATTTATCTGTAATTAATCATTTGGCTTATAAAGGATGATAATTCTCAATACGAAAATTCAGAAATCTCAATAAACAAGATCTAATTTAGAAAAAAGAGACTTACTTTACGTATCGCGTGATACACGATTTGTTAATTGTTTATACGATTGGAAAACGCTGTAAACAAATATTCGATATTTCTTTTTACTTTCAGTAATAGCATCGTAACGGAAGACAACCTTTTTAAAATCGTATTCCATTTACCAGCGATAATTGTATATTCAATAAAATCTGCCTAACGAATCGTAACGACGAATACAATTATCGATAATATCCCCTGCAAGGGAATACTGTAACCGTGGTGATTTTATCGTTCCCACATTTAAATTACTAATTTTCAAAGCATCGATGCTCCGCCAGTCCGGGGAAATAAAATTTATCCACTTTATAATGCGTCAGCTAATGAAATATTACGGGCCATTTTCAATTAAATCCCACACCTGAAAATGTTATTAACACTTTACGTGCAAGAAGAGGTGCGTTCACCACAAAAAGGGCATATCCCCTCACTCTGTCGCAGTGTGTGCGCACGGCTTAATTGATATTACACCATAGCGTAACGTCATTCGGTCCATTATGCCGGAGCTAGCCGCTCGGATTAATATTAACACCTTATTATAACTGCCGTGGAATTAACATTACAGTCTCGCGCGTATAAGCCGTATTTAAACAACTATTGTCCCAAAGATAGCGATTCTACTCGGCAAGAAAACAGCGTCGTGCTCTTGGAGCTCTAATATCCTCCAAAATGAATATTAAAGAAGGAATTGTATTAGATGCTGGCACAGAAAATTATGCTATAAAAAGACCGCGCTCTTTGCAAATTCTTTACATTATTATTATTTTTTTGGAAATTGAGAAGAAAAGCTTTTTCTTGTATTAGTTAACAATAAGTTATAAATTATAGTTACTAGTTTTTGATATAAGTAAATCAGCAGTGGACGCTCGATAAAATATTAAAACGCATAATGTGGACGACATTAATACTATTAGTATTATAATTTCATAATAAAATGATGCTGTGACGCTATTAGTGAACTTTTAGAGGAATATAATTCCTTTCACAGCTTTTATGATTCGGACTTAAAATGCGTGAATAATTTATTAGGCGGGACGGAAAATTTATATTTTCGTATGCACAATCTTACTCTGATAACTAAATACTGTGGACGAAATAATATGATTTCTTTTCGATTTAAAAGAAATCAACAATGACAATATAAAATAGATTTTACGTGATACATTGGAATCAAAATTAAGAAATCAACGCGAAGGTATGACAATAAGTAACATGATCCGTTTGTAAGTTTTAAAAACATTATCAAATGAAATGTATGGAACTCGAACAACATCGTCCATAGACACGTATGAGAAATAATTTTATTTGATTAAAAAGTTAATGTTCGATCCGCGAATGTCATTATTTCATTGAAACGTTCAATATTCATATCTATTAACAAACAGCAAGCAATGATCCCATAACGATATCCATTATTACTTTCATTTTCACCGAGTACACGTGCAATCATATATATGAAATTTAAACTGCACTGTCATTTTACTAAAACCATACCGAATTTCGCACGGAATAAATAACCATAATTTCCTTAATCGATGAATTCCCATCGCAACCAGTGGAGGATTACAGTTCATCAGCCCAGCCCCGTCCAGCATTAACGCGAGCACGATAATGTAGTAAAATAGAAGGGATCTATATTACGCAACTTACGACTATATTACGATCCGTATTAATCAACTTCCAATTATTTAAACAGAATCGACCAGCGACGTCACGGAGGGCTTTTACGCCGGTGAACGCGCACGACTTGTTTACGGTGTGTTCACAACCCCCGTGAACTCGATCGGCGGTTCGGCCGTCTGCGCGTTCTCCATGAAGAACGTCCTCGATGTCTTCCAAGGTGCGTTCAAGGAACAAGAAACCATAAACAGCAATTGGCTGCGAGTACTTCCGGAAAAGGTGCCCGAACCGCGGCCCGGTGCATGCGTAAACGACTCCAGAACGCTTCCAGACGTGACCGTGAACTTCGTGAAAGCACACCCCCTCATGGACGACGCGGTTCAGTCCTTCTTCGCGTTCCCTGTGATAACCAAAGTCAGCTTCAAGTAAGTCACGCTATTTTCATCGATCACTTTTCGCAATTTTTGCTAAATACAGTGGGCCGCATTAATATTCGGACATCATATTTGAGAAATTTTTACCCCGTATCTTTCCTGTTTGCTGAATTAATAAATTTATAGGTTTTTAATAAGTCAGAACAGTTACTTTAGTTTCTACAAACATAAGTTTTATTTACATAATTTGTATAGTTTTATTATTAATTGATATTAAATGTGCTCACTTTTGACGTCGCAATAATATAATATTCGGACACTTTACACATTATTATTAGTGAAATAATAATTCTCATTCGATGTAAATGGGTATAGAAAGAATAGAAATCCATGTAAAACTTGTTTCGCCGCGTAAAATCGCACGAAAACAATGTTTCTCTCTATTTCAAGGAATAATTAAGCCATACGTTGCGCGTGCAGTTACAGATTTACCAAAGTCGCTGTAGATGCTCAGGTAAAGGCACTGGATGGTAAGGCCTACGACATCCTCTACATAGGAACAGGTGAGCACTCATAACCACGTCCCATGACGGACGGAAACCCCGGCGAGAATAAAATTAACATAATATTGTAATCTTACGTAGACGACGGTCGGATTCTCAAAGCGTTGAACACTCGCGCGCCCGATTCTCTGAACAACGTCGGCCAAGTTATCGTGAGCGACGTTCAGGTGCTGAAATACGGTAAGCATACCAAAAATTTCGGTAAGCGTGGCAACAATTCCGCTAACAAAACGTATAAATTTCCATTATGCGGCGGAAAATTTTCAGCGACTCCTTCTCCGCAAAGAAAAACTGAGACTTCATAAAGCTCGATGTTCGATTGTACGCATCCGATAACCGTCGACCCAATTACAATGCAAAACAGGGAAATTTCGGAACGGCGGACGTTCGTTCGTTCGTTCGTTCAGCAGAGCCACAAATCTAAATTTCAATCCTCAAGAATTTAATTAACCTGCTTTGTATATGCGCGATCGCGTGACGCGCCATTCGATTTTACCCGCATAATTTTTCTCCCGGCTTTCCCCATACCGCGTCCCCCCCTCCGTTTTCCTGTCTCATTCTGTCGTTGACTTTCGACGGCCCCGGTGACGGGGGGACTAGAAAAAAAAAATCGAAAAAAAAAAAATAGTAAAGCACACCGTTTGCTCTCCGACCCGTTCGATGAACTGTCACGGACTTGCAAGCAAATATTCGATTATTTGTGTGATTTATTCTGCTGCGCGCGTCGCGTCGGCCGCGAGCCACGGCAAAAATTTACGTTTGACGTGACGAAGCAAGCGATTCAAGCAAACTAAATGCAGATTTCGACGTCGACGTTTCGGACTGTTTAATGGAAAACTGGGATTGAACGAGGAAATTGGATTGACGAAATGAGTACAAGCGAATGGAAAAGAATGGAATCGATTGCCGGGGATTTTTTGGAAACGCCAAATTATTTAATATTATACCTGCCGCTGTGGAGGCTGGGCTTAAACTCGGGTGCACGATACACGGGAAATAGCTAAATTATTGTAGTTTACCATCGGACGTTTAACGAATTTCCCGAAAAATACATATTAAGGTAACTTGTTTCTGTATAGTTTAATTTCACGAATTGTGGCAAATTGTCGCTGTATGTAATTGCAAATAATTATGTAGGATATATAGAAACAACAGATATATTTATGAAAACACAATTCCTATTGCGCTATGTTTTAGAGAGCTGAAGCAGGAACAAGTTCTCTTTTCTACCTTTTTATTTTATTAATATACAGCAATATTTGGTAGTATTTACACTAGATATAATATTTTCACAAAAATCATAATTTTAAAACGCTATATTCAAAAACAGGACTCGTATAAAACTCATTAAAATTCGTTTAACAAGAAATCATTAATAATTTTGTGTACACTTTATAATTCACACAAAGTACAATGATCTGTCCAGTAAATAAACATGTTTGTCAAAATAATCGTCATTTTAACACGAATAAAATTTTTAAAAAGAAATATTTTATTTTATAAGATGCATGCATGATCTGAACTAAATATTTATTTACTATTTACCATTTACGATTCTATTTTACCCAACTATGATTATTACTTAAACGAATGGTAAACGGCTCGCTTCTAGTTAATAAGACATTTCAGAAGCTAGACGCGCATTTTAGCAGGACGTCTTTCGCCGAAGACGTTGACAGACACGCGCGTCGATTGCTGGTGAAAGTTCTAACGTAAATTTTCGTCGCGTTCAGGACAAGCGATCAAGGACCTGTTGGTGGTCCATCTGGCAGGTGAGGCGAGTAAATTGGTGGTGTTCGCCGACTCCGAGATCCGTGCGGTCCCTCTTCACCATTGCGATGCTCCGGCGGCGTCCACGTGCGGGGCATGCGTGGCTCTTCAAGATCCCCATTGCGCCTGGGACGTGACGAAAAATCTGTGCGTGGCCGTCGCCACCAAACTCCACGACAGCGACGCCGACAAGACCCTGTTCCAGGACGTCACGAACGGGAAGCACAAGGGCTGCGGCTACGAACTAGGTAACTATCCCCAAAACGCACTGCACTCGTTAGATTCTCTCTATGCTGTATTAATTCCCGTAGAAACTATGAAACGTTGTACGACGCACACTTGTCGCTCGCTTGGATTCTCTTCTTTCGTTCTCCAAACTCTGATGCAACGTTCTCCTTAAACAAATACCATTTCTCCAAATACTTTACTGTGACCGTTCAGTCGGCTCGACAGTTTTAGCTTTAGCGGATGCTACTCGCGGCACAGTACTGCAGCTCGCACCAATGATTGTTCTGTTTACATGATATTCGCATCGAATGAAACACGAATTCCAACGAGAAGCCAATACGCTGTTCGCGGTGCGACGATGTTGTTCAGATGTATTATGACATCTATCATGGGCAGCTTTTGTCGCTAAGATACACCGCCGCACAAAAATATTTTATTGCTCCTTTCAGCTGTTCGATCTTCTTGCGAGAAATTCGAGATCTTAAAAATTAAATGAAGTCTTTGTCGCAAATTTTATGGCGGCTCTTCATAAGCAATCATTTTTGAAGGGTGGAGTATCTGTGAACACTGAAAGAAGGATTTAAATTTATATCTTCACCATATGAAACTAATGAAATTATGGACAATCTAGTAACACTGAAGGACTTCTTAATGGTCCTAATGAACGCATCGATCCAATAATCGAATACTCAATTTGCAGTACAATTAACAGTAATTGGAATCTAGATTCTACTACCGAAGAAAATAGTGCTTGTAATTTAATGATAGTTGGAAACGATTACGAATCGAGAGCAGAAAATATTCGTAAACAAATTGAGCCGTCTAAAAGACAATAGGAAGTAATATAGCCTGCGGTTTTATAGCTTGATAAGACTATAACAAAGAACTAGAAAAAAATTCAATGAACTCGAGCAGAGTTTCTGCTTTTTACTCGAGACATGTCACGGCTACTAATCGCATAAAGACGTTTCAATTTACTTGGAGACGCTTCAGAGAAGTTTCTATTTTTGTTAAACAGTCTAGTGGAGAGATTAGTGTAGACCGAACTCGATTTTCAGATCAACGAGACCAGAAAATAAAGCATTGTTACTGCGACAAAGCCGCCCCCGGAGTTCGATGTTAAAACTTACGGTTTAGTTTCGAAGACAATTAGACGAAACACAATGCGTCGAGTTGAAATAGATCATCGAAGCTCCGGATCTTAGATGCAACGTTCCCCGGAACCCCATATACCTCCTCGTTAGAACAATCCGTAACCGGAGGACTCGAAATTTTCCTTCGGCGACGGCAACCTGTATTCCGGAACGTCGCGAGTTTCCCGTTACGCGGAACATTTCGTACAAGCTTTAGTTAACTCTGTCCCGATCTAAGAAATTGCGTGTCTTGACACAAGTCGGGCCGGAGTAATCCGAACAGGAAATTCCGCGAAGTATTCGTATTCCCGGTAGTTCGTTCGGTTCGAACGAAACCCGCGCACGATACACCGCGACAGATCATCCGGAGGCTTTATTTGGTTCAACGGTCCTGCCGATATACCGTGCATATATCAGATTTTTTCAGTATGTACAGTCAAAATATGTACAGTCATCTATCTTGCCTACTTTTTCGGATATTTAAGCGAAAGCCGAAGTTTTGTCACGCTTTTAGAAAGAATGATTAAGTATTTTGGGGTAAGTCTGTCAATTGCTGCGTTTTTATAATATTTCTGCTTGTATTTAAAAACATTATCGAATACAAGATTGAATTTTTTAACGACTCGTTTCTATTTGCGTACGCTCTAACTGGCTTAAGATTTTGTTTTATTACTGAACATTTTCGTAGCATACCACGTGTTACATGTAACCTTACTTTCTTGGTCCGTTGAATAATATCGTGAGTCAATACTTATAAATAATCCTATAATAATAATGTAGAAACAAGAAATATCTCGTATTAAATTATTTAGTATAATTTATTATGTATGTTTATTGAAACATATTTTGCAACATATTTATTTATTGAAATATATATAATAAATTATACTGAATAATTTGATATGAAATATTTCATGTTTTTACAATTTTATTATAGGATTACTTGCCTAGAAATGATCACAGTAGTTGAAGCAAAGTAATTCTATCAGTGTACAGAAATTGACACAGTAATTAACTTTACATCTTTTTAACGGCATAGTAACACGCTCACAAACTATTTTATATGTTTTGTGTTCTTAATATATTTGCAAAATACGATAGCGAAGTTTGTTTACCTATTACATTATCACTCTTTACATAGAAATTTATTCGTTTCCTTAATAATTTTAAAGAATTAACAATATTGCAATAATATTTTGTTTAAATGATTTTGCTATATTGTATTTGATCTAAGTACTAATTTTTGTCATGAATGCATAAAATCCGCAGTCTACTTATAAGATAGCCAGTGATTTACTATACGAATTGTTTGAGCTTCGCCAGTTTTATGTGGTT
This sequence comes from Augochlora pura, assembly GCF_028453695.1. Lineage (NCBI taxonomy): Eukaryota > Metazoa > Arthropoda > Insecta > Hymenoptera > Halictidae > Augochlora > Augochlora pura. Next base: position 20,609,347 of record NC_135774.1, on the reverse strand, counting down.
CCCTGCTCACGCGTTGCAGGTATGCTCGGAAAACAAACACCTGCGAGAATTCGCGCGCTTTCCGCGATTAGTTTCATGGCTCGCTCGAGGAACTCCAGGTTCAGTGGAAAATTATCATACCAGAATCTGGATCATAATTCATACCAAAGAATTTTCTGTGACCCCTGCCGCGCTAGATTTGTATTATTCCATGTTATGCTATATTTGTTTATATTTATAGAAATGTTGAATTGTGAATTTCCATGCAAAATTCGACTTTTATAATAGAGGACTGCACATCTCAGGTAAAATAATTTTCCTTAGCCTATTTCAATTATAATCACAGCACAAATTGAGACTATTGATATTATAGGAAAAACAAAATATTATTTTGCCAATTGCTTCTTTAAATAATTTATTAAAACACGGAAAGAATTCCCACCAATTCAGCTTCAGTCATTTCTCATTTCAAATTCTGCCTCTTGTATTTGCATTTATTACAACAAGATATGTAAGTCATTTTACAAACGATTGTGAAGTTGGCACCAGTTGCTCTTATTAATACGAGATATCTGGTTTGAGTTAAAAAAAAAAAGAAGAGAACTTTAGGAACTTCATACTCTCTTGGGATAACGACTCTGTAAAGAACTTTGATAATTTTGTAGAAGAGCGGTTTTCAAAAAGGAAAGGATACTTTACGAACACGGGGTATTTTAAGTACTTCACTGTTACAGGCTTAAAGTTTCATTATTGCTGTGACACCAGCGTAATACTAACCGAACTTTGAAGAATGCCAGTCCATTTATCGAAGTTAATTATATAATAAGCTCGAATCGTCCGAAACTAAAACCTGTTATCTTCGCCTTAAGCTTGAAATTAAATCCGTCACTTATTGCACAGTAAATTTTCTCTGGAATTTGCTCATTAAACGGCTGGAATTCTGGTTGGCTCACGAATTACTTGAAAAATGTTGGACTCCGAATAAAATAACAGAGTTTCGGACGTAGATGATTCATATTAAACTGAATAAAAAGCTCTTGGTGTCGACGGAAATACTAAAATTAATGTTATCTGACCTGGTGTTCAATGTTGTTTATGCGAATAACCTGTTTTCCATTACTTATTACCTGTAATAGAATAACTATCCAGAGATTCTTGATTTTTTGCTTTAAACTTTTGATTTTTCAAAATACATTCAAAATTTCGCTCGTTTATAACATTATATTCACTTATCACTTTATTCACTTATCGATCGATAATATAAAAAAACATTTTGTAATTAGACCGCGAATTTTACGTATTTATGGCAAAATTGAATAATTGAAATATAGAAAAAACTTTAATAAGAGTGTTATATCATTCTCAACTTATCTAAATTAAGAAAAGAAGCATTTAATTATTTTCAGTCTTGAAAAATTTGTATTATTATTTTTTATTATTTTTTCTGTTCTTATCGATAGTCAGAAGGAATGGCTTGAAAGGTCAAGCGAACGAAAACGTTCTCTGTCTATCCTATTTTCCGTATGATAGACCCTGAAAACGTATATTCTGCGTGAGCGCAGACTTCTGATCACAAATGTTCCAGCACCTTTCACAATTTATTACACACTTCGTAGCGGCGCAAAGGTTGTAAATATATTTTTCTAAAAATTTATTTCGCCCAGGAACATGAAGGATACAGGAAAAGAAGGGTAACGCGTCCTTTCGAAGGTATTCATTTCGAAGATGGCAGTACTTGCCGCCGGCCCGTTCCGCTACAAACTTCGCATTTTTACGCGATCCAAGGTGCGAAAGGATCTTATAAACTTCAGCATATTCATATTTCATGGGGGTTATCAGCCGCCATCAATTTTCCGGTATAATCAAATTCGCATCGGGCACTCGCGCTCGTCGGCCGAGACCGAGGGAACGCAACGTGTATGCCGTATCGGTGCATCAAAACCGTTTATATACGCGTTTCCCTCGGCCACGGGACCATAACGGCTACTTAGTCGCTCCGCGGAGCATTTCGATCTTCCTTTTTCACACTTTTTTTCGCGTCGAATGCTAACTTCTTATGACTTCCGCGATTAATGAGTGAAAATTGTACCGCAGGTTTGTCCGGTAAGCGTTCGGCCATTTTGAAAATCTTGGGACACTCCTCGCAGTGTCAAACGTAATCTCGCGTCACTCTGTTATTGAAAATGTGCCATTTTTTCGTCGATTACTGTTTCTTTTTGTACACAGTGTAAAGTCCATTTCTACTTTGCGTGCACATAACCTAACAAAAGAGTTCAACCAATGTTTTTGAATTTAAATCAGGCTTGCTAAATGTTTTAATACCATCAATTAATAATTTGTATTTATATTAAAAATCTAATAGAATTAAAATTGTTGCTTTCTATAGAAATTTCTATTTGACGTTCCATTCTTTAGTTGACCAATTAGAAGAATTTTGAAATAATTAATTCAGGAACTTAATGGCAGAATAACGTTTATTTGTTACTCGAATATTTGCTTTTTTTCAAATTCAATATTTTCGATGGTGTCCAGAAAATTTAAATTTCCTGAACATCAATATCTCTCGAAATGAACTATAATTTTACCATATTAATCAACTTACGTCCAAGATTAAGTATGAATGATACGATAAAATGACGTAAAACCGTATCGACAAAAGGTCCTAATCGTTACCACGTAGGATGAACGTTGCCCCGAAAGAAGTAGGTTCATAAATATTTCAAAAGAAATTGATACACAAGAATCTGAGCAGATACGGTGAAAAAATCGCCGGGAGCATCCGCCATGAGACGGTTAAGAAGCGATTTACTGCCACCGGCCATAGATTGTAAAGCCATCGGTAAAAATGTGAATTTGCATAAGCGTCCGCAATTTAGCTGTCGAGTATCGATACCGCTTGTACTCGGAGCTATCACTGTCGAATAGCTCATTGTCAGCTCCGCATATTGTGCCATCAGCGATTCACTTTTTTCGATTAGACAAGCTCGGGGGGCATGTACGCGCGATAGCCGGCTATCGGGCCAATGTAAATGTATCCTGGAATCGATTTATGACATTCGACACAGTGCACAACATCGTCACGGTCCGTACAACGTGGCTACGGTGTTGGGTGGTGGTGGATCCATGGGTGGGGATAAATTGGAATTTATGTATCGGTTTATGTCGTCTGATACGCTACCAGCGTATACGACGCGCAGGGCCGTATTGGCGAAAGTCGTCGCCGAGATCAGACGGTGATCGGTCCTTTAAGGAGCGATGCCAAAAGCGGTTGTCGCTGGGAATCGATTCCAGCCCCCCGATCGAAGCTGAAGTGCTCGGGAACTTAGGGGATGCTGCTGGTAGTTACAGCTGCTTCATTTGCGGCCGCCAACGAAAGTGTGACCGACTTTCGACGAAACTTTCCCGTGTGCTTAATCGCTAGAACGCTTACTCCGATAGAAATAAAAGTGTCGAGCGTAAAGCGTTCCGATTCGAAACGATCACGGATAATAACGTTCTAAACTAAATCGACCGGATACGTTGTTTAACACTCTAATTTTATTTGTCTATTTTTATCTGTATAGTTTTTGAGGTACTCCTTCTAGATGCGACAGTTTACTACAGGTTTCGGACCAACAATTAATCTTTTTATAGATTATATTTTTTACTTTGAACTGTAAATTAATGTTTTTGTAGATCTTACCTTCCTCCAAATAATAGTAACCCTTTTGCAGCTTTTAGTTTGCAAATCAAAATTACCCGCTTGTTATTCAATTCTTCAATTTAATATGAATTTAAATATTTCCTAATTATAATTCTATATTTTTGACCTCATAGCCAAGAGAAGACATTTTGTTTTGGAAATGTATTTTAAATCGATTCATTCGTGTCAGATTCACATTGCATATTTTGAAAATTTATATTTACGTTTCTGTTAATTGTAAAAATCTCGTGACATAACGTTTGAAAATTCTCTTCTTCTCCGTTTACTTTCGTTGTCGCTCGAGTAATTTTCATTGAACCGTGCTGATTATTCGTCTTCCGGAAACAAAACGGTCGAGGCATTTATACCGAGTCTCCGAGGACGGATCGTACAGCCGGATAGGATGTTACTTCACATGCGAGACTAGGAACGGTATCTTTTTTATCTAGTATTCCGCTTTTAATAACGTCGTCTTGAAAAGAATTTTCAAACATTTCAGACCACCGTGCTTTAAATGAAAACATTTTATTCGGTGTTGTGTTTTATCTTTGTTATAAATCATCCGTCCTGTATCGCACTGTACATTTATTTCAGTTTATTTTATACTCTTCAATGTCTTTTTCATTACTAAAAATTTAGATTACTTTGTGTCTACTGCAGCGAATACAATTTTTAGCACGTTATACAGAATATAAAATTATTTGAAGAACATAGAATCCACAATTTCGATCAGAAAGCTTAAAAATTATGGAGCCCTAAATGCGATTAGGGTATATTATTTTACAATAATGATGAGATCGGATATACTGTATAGTATCTATTATAGTATATGCCAGAATGAAGAATTACGATACTTTTAGAACTGCAGAAAGTATAAAAAGGAGTCATAAATCAATCATTCCGACTGGCTTGATATATGGCCGACACTAATTTTTCACTAATTTTAAAAATTCATTTTTCTTGTAATGTATTCGACAAATTTAGTTTTAGTAGGATATTTAGACTGCAAAAGAGTTAAAATACCATCCACTATGATTTAACTTTCAAGTTTCATTAATCAAATTACCTAAATTTTGTGGGGTTGATTTTTGGCATTTAACATGTTAAGTTCTTTTTCATATATATATCATTTAAATATTTTTGTATTTATCATATTCATCAAATAGTGTCGAGGAAATACTTACACGATCGCACAAAACATGTTAAACTTCTTACAAGATACCGAACTATATATAAGCTGAGTCATTTAATTCATTCACATTAAGTTCGATAAAATTGATAAAATATTTATAAAGTGCCCTCTGATTTTTAAGTGACTTTTATTCGCTGGAAAATTGGTAATTAATATCTGTAAATCTAGTTGGAAACGTTTCCGCTAAGGGTGTCTCGCAGCCCCTGAATTGACGATATTGACGATCACCGTGCACAAAGAAGCGTGCCTGTTTCGTCTTGGAATGCTCGGTACTTTCGCCGTCTGGAAGTGTGGTCGAAGCGCAAACGAGAACTCTATGAACGGAAGTCGCGCTTTCATTTGTAACCGCAAATGGAACAACCGCAAGCAGCACTACCCTGCACGCTTCGCCACTTCGTTCGCTTGACCGCTAATGGAACGGATTTTTTTGTAATCGCCCCAGAAACGACCGCAAATGGTGTGACACACGGGTTTTCACGAGTTCCACCCGGCGTGGGTCACCGATGAATCCGCACAATAGCTCGTTGCAACGAAGTGCCACACCGAAAGTTCCAAGCAAATTTCTACCCGCAGACTTGAAAAATAAAAGGGGCGGATTTGGCTGCCGCTTCATGATCACCGAAAATGCCGATGGAATTCCAATGAATCCCATACGCTCCCTTGCCAAAAAATATGCACACGCGGGGTGAACAGGATCACTTATTCGATTCGAATATTTTACTTGTTTTTTCATAATGTGAAAATTGATGTAAAACACTGCTTCGTTTAGAACGACAAATATTATGACATTATTTGTCAATTAAGAAACGTCGATGTTACTAAAATCGCGAAAGTATGACGTTGAAAAAATGTAACGTTTATCATAGTATATGTTGCTGCAAGTTAAACAATGTTTTCTTTTGTTATCTTTCAATTTCATCAGAAACGTGTGAAATATTCAAATTTCGTTCACCCTGTATACGTTCTAGGAAAATATCGAAATTATATTACAGAATTAAAAATCCTCTTTCATGTTTTTGTAAATGCACCGTTCCGTTAACAGTATATTATAAAATATTTAATCTGGTTGCGTTAACTATGGGGTCATTGGGAATATAATGTTCAATAGATTCAATATGTTCACGTACATAAATTTTTCAGGAATAAAAACGATATTATCATAACTCTTAAAGAATAAGAAATAATTGACGCTAATAATAACGTTAACAAGAATTTGCGATATATTTAATTTGCCGTATATTTTCGAAATTATCGAAATAAGACAAAAGAACCGACAAAGTCAATTTGCAACAGTATTTAATTAGCATGCAATAATTTTGCATATGCAATTACCATAAGTACTTCTTGTTAGTATGGGAGCAATGTACGTACGTTACCACTCATCGTCGGAAAGCAAACACGTGGTCAGCAGTCCTAGTTACATTCTAAGTAACAGGCTAAAGGTGGAACGCGTACGTATATGTGAAGGGTCGGAACTCGGTAGAGTTGCACCGCGTATCCAATTACAATAGAAGAATGCGAAGTAATTGCATATTCTTTCTGTAATGATAATTACAATGAAAAATAATGTGATGCATTGCCTAGTAGGGAAAAAACATTTACGTAGAAAAAGTGATTTTAATGAAATTTCGTTTATACAATTTTCTCATTCACCGGTACACTTTGTAACGCCGTTAATGTGTTACAAACTCGCATAATTATACCTGCGTAGATGTAGCCTGAACTCGTTTAACAGTATGCAATAGAATATTCGCAAAGGGAACTTTTACCGTAACCATTATTACAAAAGTTATTAAATATAATTTATGCAACTTCTCCCTGAGCGATACATTGCGTGATAATAGTTGCTAATGGGTGTATTCTACGAAATTCATAGAACGTCTACACCGTTGCTGTAACTTGCAACCGGTGCAAATAATCTTCATTTGCATAAAAACCTACACTCTGCTTGTAACATTTAATTAAACGCCGTTAAAATGCGGACGAAACAATTGTGACTAAAAAATAAAAAGTTCTTCGCATTGGGTAATATTATAGAATAACAACGCATGTCGTAGCGCGTAAATAAAATTTCAAATAGCAACATATGTCAAACCGTGGATTTCGCTGCAGACGTAAACGCCGTGAAATTGAATTGCACAAATTGCAACATCGAGCAACGATTCCGTAACAAATACGTTTCGTCCGAAAAATGTTAATCGGAAGCAATTGGAAATACTGTAAGTTTAATCTCGCCGTGTCATGCGCCGCGGGACCGATTATACGCGGCGGAGTACTCCAAAAGCAAGTTTGACCTACTCCTCTTTTATTGGCCGCATGAATTATCCACGAGGCGAAATTGCATGAACGGCCGGTCTCAGTGAAACTTGCCCGCGCTTACGCAGCTATCACGGAAGAAAGTTGCCTCTTAAGGTACTCAGCGTTATTACACATAACTTTCGGTGTGCCGCGCGTAAGAAGCTACCCCGGATGCACTGTCGCGGCGCATCAAGATGAAAGTCGATTGGCCGGCGACGATGTAACGAGGGCACTTGTTACTAACTGGCTCCGGTCATTATTAAATCTCCGCAAAATGGATTAACCGAGGTAGATCCGTATCGCGTAGCCACCAGTTAATTTCAATCAGCCGCGACGACGTACTCGATTACTTAATTATCCGTTAAAATAAAATCGCCGTGGCTGTCACCCGTGAAACGGCCGAGATTTCTAGCGAAACCCCCCCTGGCATAGTTCAGCGGAGAATTCCGATAACGCCAACCGGTTGATGAACGTTGAATTCGAAGGTATTCCTTCACCGCGATCACACTTCGTTGACTCTTTTATAACTCTATTTCTGTCGCTGCTACGTCATAGGACTAAGTGATGGTAGGTGGAACTTACGTCAGGTCGAGAACATTTTGTACCTTAATATCGTCGAGCTGAAAGAGAATTCTTATATCAGCCGTTGAAAAATTTCTGTGCACAAGATTATTAAACAAACGTTGGTATTGCACTCGAAATTAACCCTTTTGTAAATCGTAGTCACCTTTTTGCAAATGAAATGATATCTTATACAGATTTTATTTATTCATTTGCAAATTAAATTCATCTTTCTAATTTGACCGTTCTTTACTCTAGTCTTAATATTAATTTCGATACTGGGTATAAAATAATATAATTTTCATTATTAATCTCCCATAATTATATACAGAATGGTAACCAATTTCTTAATTTTACATGAATTTTATTTCAAATAATTACAGTAAATGAATTTATAAGAAAAAGAAAACCATTCATAATTTCATTTAGCAACTTTTTCCACTGTAGTTTTTCGAGAGACTTCCAGTAACTCGAGAACTGAAATATTATATAATACAAAATATAAGTTAGTACACCATAAAGTCATTAATACAATTAAACAATATCGTTAATAATTAAATGAAAATTTCAAATTGACATTTGAAATATTTGAATTGGAATATGACAGCAACGTCTGTTACAGTTTGATCTGTCTATTTAATTTCGAAACGTCGTTGTTTATGTCAATAATATGAAAGTTAGCATAACAAACATATTCATCCCATGATTACAAATTTCTGAACGAAATTGTACATTGCGTTTCCAATGGAATATGTAATTAGAACTATAAAGTCACTCGTTATTTATTTAAAAATTGACACATCCGCAGATGCGCCTTGTAACTGCAGGTTCATAAATGCATATTGAACAAACAAGGCACATCCGTATAGAAATCATTCGCAATAAGCATTCTTCACCACCGCGACTCTGACAGTTAATTAATTGCTAAAACGTATTACAGCGATGCTCTTACCCTCTCCAAAGAGTATAAGGGTCGTATAGTAATTATTTCAAAATGTATGCACGCGCGTCTTAGTTATTTAGTTTCTTGTAATTAGAACGATATTCCTTGATAATTAACCGTTTTTACTCGATTTATTATTTCAATAAAAATAAATGTTCACGCTATTAATTCCTTGCTCTTAGATTAGGCATAATATTATTCCAATTATAATTTCATTCTCAATTATACTCGTGCTGCGGGGCTCGGGTCCGTTTGAACTCGGAGGAAAAATATTATTATTTGACTAACAGTCTCTAACAATTAATTGAAATTTTCAAATGTTAAATTCAAGTCTATACAGCTTTCATACTTGAAATAAATCTTCGTGTAGATTACATTCACATTTTGCATAGAAAATCAAGCCTTCCAAAGTCTTATTCACTTTTTGCAAATCAAAGTCTGTCATTTACAAATTAAATTAATTGTAATTTTTGTAATTAAATTCGTATCAACTTTAAAAATTTATCCAATGCCTTTCAAAGGTCGAGAATGTTAAAACAAGCTCTTATCTGAAAAACGAATTTCGCGTAATATTGAAATAAGAAAATAGAAACAATGAAAACCGAATAATATAAAAATTATGTTTATTTTTCACCATACTTGAACGACAATAAATTTAACTGTTTGCGATTAATAAATGTGGTAATTAATAGTCCACAGCATCCCGAAACCGGTAGGGTGTACGATGTAAATAATTTGAATCGTTTGATTAGTAGTTTTTGTAAAAAGTGCAGATTCCATGCGGGATCAGTTAGCACGCGGAAAGCGTACGCGATTTGTCCACAATTCACCGACGAACGCAAGAAAGCTTATCACCGAGACACATATAATTTTCTTCGAGCGTGGACGTGCCTCGATAAACCCGCCGCTGAATAATTTCTAACTGTACAGAACTTATTCCGGTGTGCGCCTTATCATGCGCGCAGGTTGGCCAACTAACAAGCATTAGTCGCACGGAAACGGTACGACGTACGGTTCTCGGATTTTTCTACGGGGCCCGTTCAAGAGATCCCGTCGAACCCGCCACCTATTGAGACCCCTGTCCCCCGACTATTTTCTGCAAAATGAATACCGCACGAAATGTACGAAAACCGCTTTAAACATGCTACATTATTAGGACGTTGCATACGAAATTCCGTCTTCTCGCATACGTTCCCGGAATATATCTTCTCTATAGGCTCCTTAAGATTATCGAGAGAATCTACTAGTTTAGCGAACGGCCCCGTCTTCGAAATGCCGAGTATAAATCTTAACCCGTTCTGCATTTTCTCGTGTTTAGAGAAAACCGTTTTCAGTACAGTGTCAGCCGAATGCGGGTCTCCACTTTACAGTGCGACGTTCTGCAGATTTATTTGTTATTAACACGTTCCAACATGTTATAAATTAATACACGCATTACTGAAAGAAGCATTTTATAGTCGCCGCGACGCATCAGTGAGCTTTTATGGAAATACTCTTTCCTCTCGACGTCCACGAAATATTTATCAACTAAACAATGTTGCGAAGTGGCAATCGGACATGTGTAAACACATAAAATTTTACTCAGCATCGACGCGTTTTAAAATCACGATCCACTCGACAAACTCGAGCATTTTACTGCTGCTGCTACTTTCATCGGTGTAGGAATAATATTTTTACTGTTCCGTTGCAAGCAACAGAACTACTATATTTGTCACTGTTCTATCAAGGATTTTTACGTGTGTAATAACATTGCAATGTTTCGAAATATGAAAGGAAGTAAAACTTTATTTGCAGGTTTCGATAAAGTCGTAAGGTGATAAATAAACAGTTATGCAAGCGAAATACATGGTTTGGGTCATTTACACCCGAAACATGTTATACATGTGCCTGTGATATACATGTACAATGGCTGTCGAGGAATTAAAAAGGATTTATCAATTAGACAATAATACTAATACTGCAGGTTTTTTCTTTTGGTGATATAATGTATTTTGAAAGATGCTAGAGAGCATCGTTATTGTAACGGAGTGTTAGAAGCCTCGCTTTGAAATACATCCGGAACTGTGGACCCTATCTAAATCTTGAAGTAGTCACCTAGGTTCGCTAACCAGCCAGAGTGAAATCAGTAAAGCCTCATTACATATCGCTTCCGATGGTCTCCCTTCGTGCATTGACTGTGACGGTTACTTGCAATTTGTTGCAAACCGCTATGCCCTTTCACCATCGGCTATACTAACGCTTCTTACAGTATATTATACCGCGCCATGATATCGCACAGCTAACGGCCTCTTCCTGCCCACTTTGTGTGCCTACATACGTCTGTACGCGTGACATTTTACGCGGCACACCATTGAAGCCGATGTGTCGTGCTCCCCCGGTAGCACATGCCATTAGGATTACGTGATCCTTTTAGACGGGTTTTTAACGGCGGGATCGAAACGATCGTATTTAACACCGCGGAATCCCACACTTCCCCGTAACTAACCGGCTAATCAAACGCTAGCGCACCGACACGTTCGCGTTCGCTAGCGATTAATAAAATCTATCACGGATTGTAACATTTGGTTTCGACGCTTGTCATTTGATACTTCGCTAATTACATTGGGCGTTTACTAACTTTCATTGTTCCCCTGTACGCTACCGTTCGGAAATGATTTGGTTCATTAGACGCGATCAGATGCACGGTAAACGACGAGAGAACAGTCTGTCAAATGTTGAATTAGTTTATGCCGATTCCCATTGTCGCGCGTGATTTTATATATTTTACAATCACAGAAAAGATTTCTTACAATCTTACGAGTTTTCTGGCATTTGGAATATTTGAATATAAATGCACAAAGATCTGTAGTTTATATTTACATTTTTACAGTTTGGAATCGGGTAGGATAATTTCGTTAGAGATAATTATTTCTTTGCAATTTTTCAATCTCTCTTGTCAATATAAGACGCTGCAATAAATAAATTTGGAATGTATGCCAACGTGATGGTATTCGATGGTAAATGTTGAATTTGGGATTAAAAATGGGAATCGTGACGATAAAAAATGAAGCTTCTTTAAGAATAACGATTATAAAAATATTGTTAATATATGTGAATACAAAATAATTACAGAAATTAAGTTATTTAGATTAATTCGAGAAGACTTTCTTCGGTATTACATTTTCATAGGAGATTGAAAATTCCTTTAAAACTGTTTGAACATTTGACAACATTTTCCTGTTAGACAACAATGCCTGAATCTGTTCTTACCAAACTATTCGAAAACTGTCTCTGTCTATTCAATTAATAACAAGAAGATCGAACCGATTGGTTGCATTTTAAGAAAAGATGTCATTGTTATCCGGTATCACTTTCCGAGCACTGTTGTCTACCCATTTACCAAACATACATCCGCATCTCGATGGTCGTTAAAACAATAAAATACCGTTTCGCATCGATTTGTTGAAACACGGAAAATCGGTGCCGCGTTTACACGATTTCAGCATACCAGATTCATCGAATCATTTTGAAGTAACGCTAATCATCGTCATATCTTCGCGAATCTTATTCTCAATCGCAGCCATGGATCGATAACCAGCGGGGATTCCGCAACATTGCAGACTTTATGTTTAATTGAAATGCTACGAGCTCCCAACGAAGCACTAGTAAAAGAGTGTACACCGGTACGAGCGCGGGAAACAATGGTTCAACATCTAACGGAAATGTGATTCTTCCACAGTGCACCTGCTAATCTCATGCCATCGGCTTCTCAGAAGTCCTGCAACCGGGTTAATCGGCGTTTGCACGGCATTTTCGAACATGTGTTTTTCAGTCGTATTGTAATCCGGTCCAGCGCGACGTGTCAGCTCCTTTGCACAAGATTGTCTAACATCATGATTTAAGTTCGGCGCGTCACACTGTCTCTTGCCTTTTAACCCGATTGTCCACCATCTGTGTCCCCATCATCAAATTGGTGAAATGTTGCTTCAGAGATGGCGAAGCCCGTGCAACCAGCGGTTCCGTCCGAAATCGGGCGCGGCGAGCAGCCCGTTGAACGGGAAAATGAAATCGTCATCGAGCTGGATCCACAAACTCAGTACGGTCGTACGCAGCCACGAGCTAACGAGCCTCAAGGTAATCATTTGCGCAATATCCAGGTGGTCCACCCACATCTCACGAAACGACACCTACATCACTTTTCTTCTGTTCACTTTCGGTTTTCCCTCGCTCATTAGTCTCTCGGCCACCAATGTCTCTCTGTCATACTGTCGCGCACTCACATGTACACACACATACGATCACGCACACTAACCGCACACGCATACCGCTCGTTCTCACCGGAAGGATCGGCGCTGGTTTTATTTGTTATACGTACCACGGACGGATGTTTGTCCTAACATTTACGCACCATGTCAATCCTGTTGTTTTTAATTAGATGCACTGCCATTTGTTCATGTTCCCGCCATCTAGTCTTTCACCGGAAAAAAAATCGTCCCCATTGGGGGATATGGACCCAGAGGAACCTTGTGCACATGGTTACGCGAACGGATGGCCATTCGGCGACAGAACTCGTACCATGAGACCGTACTTTTCGAGAGGATCCCCCAATGATTTCCAGTTGTTCGTGATCCTTTGTGAACAGTACGGTCTCGCTCGATTTTTCTGCGCCGAGAATCGCCGATCCCACGTTAAGCTCGGTACACGCTTGGATACAATGCTCCTAAACAAGGTACCGGAACGAATTACGAAGAATATTTGCAATTCTATAATACTCGAATCAGACATTTCCACGTAGAAAAATGATTAATTTACGCTTGACACGTTGATTGCTGACGAAGCTGATGCTCCACGTCTTAAATGGCGATAAGACGAGTAGTATAGAACACAAGTTAGTATCCATCTAAACAGCTAAATAATATCGTCGGCACTCGGCGTGGTAATAATCTAATTATATTTACAGTTCTCTCTATGAATCGATTTGTCTCGGTGTGCGGAGAATTTTTGAATCACGGTTACCCGACACGGGCAAGCCCGACCGAATTTGTTTATTAATTTTGCTTGCCCCTGTTAGAATCCCCCGAAGTGTTTCCGGTGTAGTTTGCAGCGGCATACAAACAGTTACGGTACCATGTTGCGAAACATTGTTCCAAAGTACGTACTAAGCTTGACGGTGAACGCGACGGAGTTTAAGGCGGGGGATAAAAGAATAAAATCGAGCGAGACTGGATTACGCTCGAGCGGTTTTAATATGGACATTTATACAATTACAAAAACACAGATCGATCGCGGGAACATTTAAACGTTGTACATGTACGAAGAAACCAAAACGAAAAGGAAAGGTAAAACGACGTTCCAGGGAACGCATGAATATGCATTCGGTCGCGGCAGCGATTAAATGATTCGCGCTCGTAAAAAGGTAAATAGAGTCTCTAATTGCGTGAGATTAAATCGACAAGCGTAAAACGGGGACCACCTCTCAGCAAGAAAATTGATATTCCGCCGCGTTGTTATTGTCGTGAAATACGAGGTTTGATCAAAGAGATCCTGGAATTTCTATTTGTTTCGAGAAACATTTAGTTGTTTGCCAACGGGTTGATGCGATTCGATTCGATGTAGCTTCGTCGACTGTAACACACTTGCAGAAGCGTGTTTTCAGTCCTGAAGACATTTGTGTAACGCTTTTCTTCGAATTGCTTCTCCAGCTTGTTAAGCGATTTCTTTGACTGAAGTTCACGAACGAGTCGCGAGATGTGAGTCGGCGCGGTGTGATGTAATATCCAGGAGTTGTTTTTCCACTCTTCCGGTCGATGTTTCTCGATTGCTTCATGCAAATCCTTTCGAAAAATAACTAGATAATTATCAAGATTAATTATCTCAATTGTTTCCTCTTTTTCATTGTTGTACCACGTGTTGAGACGTCTTCACGGCCATCTTTTAAATATTTGTATATGCGCTAGATTCTTTCATAGCAGATTCGCCAAACGATTTCTCAAGCGTTTCGCACAGTTTGTTGCACTTTACTTCATCTTGTATACGAAGTGTAATACAGATTCTTTGTTATATTGTTCCCATAATTAAAAAGTCGTCGAAGTAGGAACAGAGACGACTAAAAATGGTTGATAGTGCACATATGTATACAATCTGTTTAGAAAGAGCGTTGAAATGATATCGAAGTAATAATTGTTTTCAACGATACGAATATTACTTCGAGATACACATATATGCAATACCTAATAAGATAATGGAGCCAGTTACTGTGAGATGATCAATTATTGTGCCTTTCGTTTGTTCTTGGGCATAATTTACTTTCTATTTGTCGATTAAAGTATATTAAAAAGGTAGACAAAGAACAGAAACATTTAATATGTTTTGTTTGATAAATATAAAATCAATTATGTCCGAAAGCAAACCAAAAGCGCAGCAATTAGTCACCACACAATAACTAGCTCCGCTATCCTGTCATGTAAAATCCCTATTATCTTGTAGCATGATCTCACAACGTTTTAGCATACTTTCGACCAGGTTTTCTGCATATTCGTTTAGTTATTTCAACGTATACAGGGTGAGTCGTTTAACTACATCACCCGAATCTACTTATAAATACGTTTAATAGTTTAATTTCTACTTTAATAGTTTAATTTCTACTTTAATAGTTTAATTTCTTCTTTAATAGTTTACTATCTTATACATTTATAACATATAGATCTTTCATGAATCTACATCTTCGTGATATCCCACATACTCTCAATTAGTTATCAACTGGCAATTGTAAAAAGTCTTAAGTCATTATTTTCTTCTTTCTAATTGGTACACAAACAATTCCATCGTTTTAGATAATTATTCTATCGTAACACCAATAGCTTAATTCAGTTTCAGATTTTTCGTACCCCTTTCCTATTGTAATAATACTTCGTCCTTTTTCATCGAGGAATTTTGCGTGTTTGACGTAACAATAGGGAAGGACTTCTTTCAAAAATTTGAATGATTATATTATCCCGTTCTGCCGTCGTTTCCCGCTATTTGCATCTTTCTTCAAAATCATCGACATATTTCGTCGTCATACGACAATGCGCTCGCTTTCTTACAGACTCCAATTTTATTCTGACGTTATACGAACGACTTTTCCGTGTATCGAGCCGCGGCTGAAAAGTTTAATTTTTGCCCTTCAATTCGTTCGATTGAGATGCAAAGTAAACCTGCGTCGAAGCGTCGGCTATATGCAAGAGTCATCTTTAATCTGAATTGATAACAGCGTACAAAAATATTGAAATATTGGCAGTGTAATTAGGATAAACGCGATATTGTCTACCGCCAGCCAGACTAGGTTCTACAGATTTTATCGCTCTCCATGACGACATATAGACGAGGAAATCGTTTCAACGCTCTTACATCGTGAACATGTGCCGTAACAGAAGACACAAAGACGGGTTCGGTCGCATTCGTATAGCGGCGCGAAATGGAAAAATTCCGTTAACTTTGATCAAACTTTGTATCTACGACCCGAGATGGTCTCGAAGGCTACACAACCACACTCCGTACCCGATCTTCGTTCCCCATCCCCAGATCTCTTGGTACCCGCAGAAATTCCTATCCGCAAGAAGCAATAAGTCGTCGTACCGTGTCTTCTTCTGTACTGATTCAAGTTTCATTGCAGACGTGATCGCGACGCCGGTGGTTTACTCGGCACAGACCCTGACCGGTGCTCTGATAGGGACCTGCTTCTTCTCGCTGGTAGCGGGCTTCGCTTCCGGGTTCTGGTTCTCGCAGAGGCTGCGGGGCGCGCCGTATCCGGAGCCGTCGGAGCAACGGCAACAGTTGAACAGATTGACCGAGAGCTCGGAGTCGCCGGGCTTCAACAACAAGTCCATCAACCTGGTGCTGAACGTGCCGACGAAGAACCCGAACGGGAAGAACGCGAACTCCTCGGCGGAGAACAAGCCGGTGCAGAAGGTCAAGAAGACGTACATATGATACAGAAGGCGACACAGGGCCGTCTGAGGCTTGCCGCAGGACCCCACGGGTTCCGGCTCTTCTTCTTTCTCCTCTTCCTCGGATCTCGCGGAATCAGACGGTCGAAACGACGAGGACGATGACGACAACGACGACGACGATGACGACGACGCCCCCGTCGCTGGCATCGAGAACGTGGACGAGAATCGCCTGGCGAGGCTCACCAGCGATCACATGCTCGACCTACCGATCGGGCACGATGAAGACGCGTACGAGACAGTGGTCGGCGATCAGAGGTCCATCGAGTTTCTCGCTCTCGCCAGGGACACGCCTTACGACTCGAGGTCCATGTCGAAGGCCATCGATTACCGTAGACGATACGACGAGTTCCAAGGGTGCGAGTACACCGAAACGGCGCTAACGGAACCGGCGAACGAGCTCCACGACTGCAGCAGCAGCAGCGCTAACAGCCTCGACGATCTCTGTCGGGGCCATCGGCGGGTCTACGCCGATTTCAATCACGCCGAGTCCTCGAGCACGCACGACCATTACATGGTGCCGACACGGGACCCCCGGGAGCTCAACGAGAGGATCCTATCGCTGTTCAATCCGCAATTCCTGCCGAATTTCAACGATATGATCATGTACGTGGCGAGCCAGTGCGACACCAGGCGCAGCCCGCCTCCCAGGTCGCGATCGATGGCCGAGGGCGAGGACCGGTTCTTCAGGAGCTCCAGCTACCGGAAGAAACGCGTCGGCGCCGGCTCGATGTTCTTCCGACGCGGTCTGATGTACGAAGCGGCGCACAAGTGACATCGGGTGTTCTCTCTCGGATCGGGGGGAAGGACTCACGGATGGGTGGACGGATGTGTGAAACGCGAGACACCATGAGAACAATGTCCCGCGACAGTCGATCGACGGGTTAGATACTGAGAGATCCCGACAAACGGATGCACACGCGACTTTCCAGCCAGATTTCACTTCGCAAACATCTCCTCGGTACAACTGTCCGTACGAAAGACCGTCAAGGGACGCCATGGACGAGTGGGAGACAGACAGACAGAGAAATGATAGCTAGACCGAGACAGAGTTAAATAGATAAAGGGAGAAGGACTCGTCCGACAAAGACCAAAATGACACACCTCGACGTACCCCGGGATCTAGTTTCGTTTTTGTAGTCGTTCGTCGCGGAGAAGAAGCGGCCGTGAGCCGCGAACGCCCTCGCGTGCTTCCGGTGCCGTGTGTGTCGTGTCGTCGGCGAACTGACCCGCGAGCAGAGACACACGCGAACGTTCAAATTATTTTTTTAATGTGCTCTTCAGCAGATGCTGGCTCTCTCCGGCGTGGTTCCCGCGCGGGCACCGCGCCCGGCGAACGCTCGAGGACTCTCGGGCCGATTTTCACCGGGAACTCGATCGTTTTTTTTTCTCGAGTTCTTCCTATTCCGTTTCTCACCAGTACGGCAATGGACAGAGGATCGCAGGGGGGAAAAAACCGAAGAGGCATGCGTAACAAGCAACAACGACGATGGGACAAAGGATCGACTCGTAGCTGTGTATTGTGATACGATCATGAAGAGAGACTGTGTTCGTAGAAGTGGCCTGCTTAGGTGCTTAGGACGGCGGTGATTTAAGGACGGGCGAGGAGCGTCTCGACTCGGGACCTCGTTTCTCTCGGATGACGCATGTACATGGGGCGAGCTTTTCGAGCGCCTCGTATATTTTCAAACGCGGGAGAGTCTGAACCCGTTCGCGCGGATGATTTTATTCAAGGATGACCGATTGTTAACCGACGCTACGGATACGACCGGGGGGAAAAGCTTCAGAAACGTTGGCCCGCTTAGAGACGCTTCGAACGTTCGAGAACGAGACGAGGCGTGCCTTCCGTATATTAATTGTTGGCAAATATCTGATCTATAACAGAAAACGGGAGAGTATGCGGCCGGTATAGATTCGGGCAAGTGCCTCATTTAATGCGTGTTCCGTTTAAGATATTCGATTAGGAAGGGACGATGCTAAACGGCGAGTGATGCAGAGAGAGAGAGAGAGAGAGAGAGAGCGAGAGTAAGAAAGAGCGAGAGAGAGAGAGAGAGAGACTAATGTAAGACTTATGCCGAGTATTGTTTGTGCACTTATTGCCGTGCTGTGAGTATTGGTAAATAGCAAGAGAGAATTGTGGTGCCGAAGCACGTACGGTTAATTAGTAATGAACCGTTATCGCGTTACGGTGTCTTCGAGGAGTATGTATTTTTGGCTGGGACGTGTTGAATCGATATAATACCTGTTTGCCGGTCGACCGACCGTTGGTGTAGAGGTTTTTTAATATGTAAATGAACGTTGCGTGACAAATGAGTCGCCCGACTGCGATTATCAATGATTGTTCGAGCGGTGGCAAATTGACGTGAGGAAATTGTTCGAATTTTAGCCCACGATTCGGCAACCCCAAGATTTTAGGACGTAGTAGTGGAACACATGCCTTAACAATTCGTTCAAGTTTTTAGCGATTCGAGCAAAATTTATGTCGTAAATATAATATATACATATACGCGCGTGTATATACGTAGTTGAATTTTATTATTTTGCCACGCTACAAGGCGTGTAACGCGTACTAATAGAAACTCTCCCGGTCGACGGTAATACATTGCAACGACGCGAGAGATTGATTACGTTCGCGGGTTTAATTAATCCCGGGGGGGGGGGGGGGAGAGCTCGCGACAAAGTCTTGATAAATGCATTCATGCGATTCATTTCACGGTATTCCTTTAAAAGCTCGTACTGCATATTATCCGACACCGTAGCGAAAACTTGGTAGCGATGTAGCCGGGGAGCGAACACTCCTCGACAAAGTATCCTCGAAGAAGCTCGGTCGAGGAGACGCGCGACGAGAGGGTCTTAGCGTGTTCGGTTAGAAGCCTTTGACAATGGCGTGAATCGGTCTTACTAGGGTATAATAGCGACTGCTAGTCGTATTTCCTTTACAGCTTAACCGTGGATAGAGTGCCTGCGAGAAATAGCGGCCAACGTTTGTCCCAGATAACAGAGAAGATGAAAAGAGAACAAGAGGAAGGAGGATCTGGAGCCGGCCAGAACGCGTACGCGACGCTGCTCAGGAAGCCGAGTCATTCGATATTCCGGCACTGTTCAATTAATTATACATCAGTTCCGAAATTGCTTAGGTGTTCGACGGTTTTCTTTGATCGCACTGGTGGAGACGCCGATGCAGGCAAGGACACGCGAACGATTCGATATTGGCTATTCTTCGATTCAAATTCCACTTAAAAAGCTGAATTTGATCAATGACGCTTAATTTTGACCATGGATACTTAACACAAAACCTATCATGCTTACCATTTTGATCGGGTTTAACATTTTATATTGTAAGATTGTTGTCAATACAAAAACTCTTTTATAGGAAAATCCTATGGCAAAAAGTCTAAATATTATACATTAAATTTTGTTAATTTTATAGAGTATGAAACATTATTCACTTCTTGTGCACGATAGATTTAATATTAAATTTGCATCCATATCTATAGTCCACTAATTTCATTTACCTGGTATATCTAAATATCTATACCATCGATACTAAATTAATCAAACTATATCACGATTATTTATGCAATCCTTCGCGTTGTCTGCACCGTCGCCTGATATTTGTAACTCGTTGGAAAAGCATTTGTCAAGTTTCTGCGCCAGTGGTAAAAGGAGACAAAAGCCTGGGTAACTCGCGTACACGCACGACGGGAAAACGAAACGAGGAAGATCAGGAAATTAGATGTAATCATTAAGAATATTAGAGACGAGAGGGAATCGTTAGTATCGTTAGGTCGTTACGGAGCTCTGTCTTTCGTTTCTGTATGTACGACGAGTTTATTGGTCTCTTTTCATCGATCCCCGGCATCGTTGTGAACAGACGTGTCCGGTCGCTCGTTAACCAACACTGCCGCCCCAATTCTAACGTACTTCGATCGAAGAACAGTAAGACAAGTTTTAAATAAAATCCATCGATTTCCACTGATTGTCATTGAGCGGCCAGCGAAGGATAGGAAGAGAGAGAGAGAGAGAGGGGGAAGAATGAAAGAATAAGGGGGAGAGAAAGAGAGTAAGAGGAACGAGTACTTGAGATTGAGACGTATCGGAGGAATAGCTTGCTATGGAAATGGAGCTGATACGCGTTCTTAAACGCCATTTCGGAAAGGCACACAGTCTAGAGAGGAACGAGAGGGAACTGGAAGAAAGATCTGGAAGAATAGAAGAAAGTCGTGTAAATAGGTAGAAATTGTTTTTTATCGTTGAGAGGAAAATGAAAAAAAATGGATCATTTAAAACGAGATCGAGGAATTCATTCGTTACGCTACTCGTCACGCGGACAGAAGTGGTACGCATTTAATGTTTCTATATATATGTATATATACATACGTGACTATGTATATGTATACATATTGTATTCTCATTATTGCATATACATATATACATAACACGCATATACAAAATATATATATATTTTTTTTTTAATCCGCGTAGATGAATATACTCTGCAAAAGAGAACGAGAGAACGCGCTAAATAAGAGAGAAAGAGAGGGAGAGAGAGAGAGAGAGAGAGAGAGCGAGAGAGAGAGAAAGAGGCAGCTAATTACACTTTTTCAGCGGTCTTTGTGAAAGCCCGCGATCATTTTTAATTAAAACAAAAAGATAATGATAACAAACGAAGAAAAATTTCGCCGACCGCCCGGTCTCATTACACTCCCGACACTGACAGCGAACCGTCGGGCACTCGGCAAATATTTTACAAATACTGATGTTTATATATTATACAAAGACAACAAAAAAAAAATATGAAAAAAATGGCAAAGATGCATCCAACTTAGGTACCTTGTGTCGAGATGAAAAAATTATATTATAAATATAAATATATATATATATATATAAATATAAATATAAATATTATCGGCAAATTGTTATATGCTATATGATAATTTCTAAATTAGTCCAACGGAGAGGATACGCGTATGGATGTACATGTATGTATACAAGATTGCGTTTTACTAGAAGTAACCGTAGTTAAGTACGATATAAGAATTAACGTGTACATAAATACTCCGTTTAAAACTGACTTCGTCGTCGCGATCGTGGTTTAGAATGGAGAGCTAATTAGACGCGAGAGGAGAGAACAATGGGAATTTTTTCGGATCACGTCTCTTTTTTCATTCGATCGAGAAACACCTTGCACGCCACCACTACGAGCACGTGGATTTTATCGTTCATAGTACATGTTCAGTTTTAAATCGAGACGCTTTAAGGTTTAAGGATCTTCGTAAGCAAGCAGGATCAGGATTCGAATGAATGCGGCGAGATCGCGCGTGATGCGAAACGGGAATTCCATCGTGCATGGATGTGTGCGAAGGATCGCATTATTAAAAGTTCGGCAGTCGGTTCGACGGACACCCGATAAATTTCTTTGCGAATGTTTCTAACCCTTTGCGGTCCAATGTATTTTCTTCCTTTTATTGCAAAATTTGCTATGACACAATCCAAGCGCATTCCAATGTGTGCAATTTCACAACCTAATTAAAACAGTTGAGGAATATCGCAATTGATACAAATAATTTTTTTATTGTTACAAATAATTACAAATAAGTAATTATTAATGCAAAAGTCAATTTCGAGTCTGACTGGATATAGGAACGCAAAGGAGTAATGTACATCGGCGTATACATATATTTAAAAACTGAGTGGAGACAAGGAAGTTTCGCTTTTGTATACGCGTTTCGAAAGACGAAATCTTTTATAGAAAATTGTACATGAATAATTGAAAATTTCGTTCGAATATATTTAAATTTGAATTGCATCTGCTCGAACATTCAAATATCTTACATCGAAGGAGTAAAAATTTGAATAATTGATTACAAGGATTGAGAGAGAAGAGTAATGTCTTCGTCTTTAAAAATCGTAATTTACATCAGAATATCTTGATAAATGAAAGAGGGTAACGGTTCACGCAACGCGGTCTTTTGTTAATTACTCGCGGCTGCTTTTTTGCGTTACCAGCTGCTTTAACAATCCGCCTTCCCGACCAAGTTAAGGCGTTTCTTTCTATTCGATATGTATAATTGTAGTTTCGTTATCTATTCAAGTTTTTATTAGTGGTTGTCATGTTAATAGATCGTAAAACTGCTCGAGCATTTGCAACAAAACGTTTACGAAACATCATATACAAATGGTTTTTAATTAATTGATAACTAAAATACAAGGCATCAAGAAGCCTTTAGTCGATGAATTTATGTACATACAAATACGTTATTGATGCTTCATACTTCTTTTCGCTCAAAATTTTCATCGAATTCAATGAAACTCGATGAGTAATCAACTTCTCCGCAAGCGAGTGCGTCAGTTATAACGACTCGGATTCAAAGTCTTCCACGATTAATTTACGACGCCAAGGATTGCATTCGCGCAGCGACCATCGGCATTCCAGCATAGCTTCGAAAAATCGCAGAAACATTCTGGTGACCCCGTTCGCGGAGAAACCGCCCGCGGGCGAATCTTCCGCGGTCTTCTCGAACCGACGCAAATCTTTTTTTATTGCGAACTCGTGACGTCCAGAGGTCCTTCGAATCGATCGTAACCGTTGGAAAGTTTCCGCGGAATTTCGCGATACCCGCGCGTAACGGCCGGGCTATTCAAACGATTCGAATAAATTGAAAGTATCCGAGGCATTCCGACCGCGGTATCGCTTCCGCGCGGGACCGGAAGTCCTCGGACGGCGGCCTCGCGGCGTTTCAGATTTGAAAGTCGAATCGCGAGCATCGACGACCTAACCGTCTAACTCGCACACATCTACGCCGGAACAGACGCGTCACGCGGTTAGTGGGTAGACTATAAACGTAATAACGATCGCATTAATTAGGTAAAGTAAATGCAACATTCCAGTAAATGCCGGGATTGCCAGCTGCTCGGCAAATAGCCGTGCGGGGAAACTCATGACAATTGATCGACGGGTTTTCCCGTGCACACACGCTCCCGTTTGCCGACACTCGCTTCGCTAATGAGAAACGAAAACAACGAGATTCTCCGTCGTCGTCGTCGTCGTCGCCGCGACGCTGAGAAACGAGAGCGAACGGGAATCGAGCGTCGCGTACACGCTACGTTCTTGCGATAAATTGTAATCGAAATGCTTGTTGTGTAAAACCGTACAAGTCCTGTAAGCACCTTTCAACAATTGTATCGTTTTTTTTTTTGTAAGACCCCTGTCTCTATTTTGTCCTTTACTTACTTCGTTTTTTTAATTTCGAATCGATAAGAATGGTATTTCCTTTTTCCAAACGTTATGTAACGATTTGCTAATGAATTTGAATAAACATGCTGAAAAATTATGTAAATTGTGGAGGCGAGGACTTTTTGATTTTCGTATCCCCGTGAAATTCTTTTGAAAATTCGATTTCTCGTTGCGTGGACTTGTGTCGTTTTACGATTGACAGAGCGCCGCGGTTTGGCAAAATATAGGTAAACGACGTACCATCGTTCAATAATCGAAGCGGTCGCGATTACCTGGTAATCGCGATCTATTACTTCTACATTACTATTAATTGTGTCAATTGCAGCGGCCGATCGCTCTGCAATTTACTTTTTACGACCCTCGAATGCGTATTGTATTATCGACGGTATGGCATATAGTGGTTATCCGCTTCGACTGTTATTAGCGACAATAGCGCGCTAAATGCACTCGATACTCGTAACAACTACGACGAGAATTATCAGTCGCAGATAGTTGCGAGCGGAAGAAAAAAAAACCGGAGTTCGCCTTTCGTCCGTTATCAAACAACGTGACCGCGATTCGGTCGTGCGGAGCACTTCCGTAAACAATTAGGGAAATGATTAACACTTGTTGACACTACACGTCATACGTGCGTAGACTTTGATTCGTGCGATACGAACGGAAAGAATGGTGCTCGATAAGTAAACCATCTGTGCCAGGAACGGTTGCGTCAAACTATTACTCATAGTTCGCGCACGCTTTCGGATCAATCGAACGTAATACGTCAGATTGATTTCAAGGAAACCATTAATTGTACATACGGACGACGTTCGAACCGTTTACCCTTGTTTCTCATCGTTGCCAAGAATACATTCACGCGGGCATCATCCTGCGGGAATTTCTTTCAAACAAGGATAACGCACACAGAATGGAGCATTTATCGAATAACTTTGTTCCACGTTGCTTTCATAGTTTTGCGAAATGATGCGTCCAGGAGGGTCTTAAAAATTCGACGATAGACGACGTTTGTTGAATTTGATCAATTGTCGAAAATCTAAACTAAGCGAGAATTATTATAAGATTGATAGACGAAGTTTAACTCTTGAATATCTAGCATCGACAGAATGTCACCTCGAGCTAACTTTTGCTTCCACGTCCATAGGGGGCACGTGTGAAAGAAACTGATCCGTTTTGTACGATTGTCATGGGGAATTAGTATTATTAGTTGTTTCGTGATAATATTGAAGCAAAAGTTGGAAAGGTTGAAAAGTTGTCCAGGATAGCCTTTTAAACTTGACACTTCGATTCGACTGGTTGGTAGTGAAACTTGAAAATTTTTATGGTGCACATTCTTTAGATAAATAATTGTTATTTCATCGCTTGAACGATAGATGAAAATTATCCGAAACTAATATAAGCGTAAATATTAGTCTAAAGTAGAAGATAATTTGGAGTACGTCAAACTTTTCAAGATTTTCGATATTATGTCATTTTGACAGCATTCTATGAACCGAGACGAATGGAAACGACAGATTCATTTCGAAGCTAGCGAAGAATCGTATGAAACGATTATGATAGTTGTATAGTATCGCTTTTCGATCGACATAACCATCAGTGAAGCGATAAAGTGTACTATATGCGGCAAAGCGGCGGGTGGCAGTCCAGGTGCGCATATTTGCTGTGCCAATGCAATGCGTTTTCTGTACATAGTACCGTAGCCCTAATTAATATTAGTTAGATAGTAGCTGGTATCATGTTGACATAGAGGCGGGCGACATACACACCGATATAAGTAATCGATAAAAAGCACACGGAACTGAGCCGATGCGAGCGTTCTTCAGCCATGCGACAACGTGAAAATTCGCGAGTCTTGCCGCCATTTGTGATTTTCATCGAGTCGCCGAGAACCACAGGGCTGGTAACGATGTTGATATTATTTAAGCGACAGCCAGCGGAGAATTGCCGTGTCAGTTACGTTCAGAGCTATCGTTTTCGAGCATATGAAGCTGGCTAACGAGACCGGAGGAAGCCCGAACCGGTTAGTCAGACGGATCGATCCTTTTCTCCCGACGTTCGATCGAAGCTCACCCCCTACCCGTTTGAAAGAGAGATTCGATTTTGCGTTGCGATCCATTCGAACGATCGCCACTTCTGTGGCATGGATCTGTGCGACAGTTGACGTGCTAATGAATTGTAAGCAACGTGAACTGTATGCTACACCGTACCCAAGAAAGGGACCTACCTTTAATCCTTTATTTGATAGACAGTGAATTTTCTACAGCATTTCGTTGAGAAGTTGTATAACACTGCTTACGAGCGCTGTATTGTATAGTAAGGTAGGCAGCCAGAGATGTATAATGCTTTTTGTACGCGTAACACGCGAGAGAAGTCGTCGGATAAAGGATTAACTCGTAGATTGTACGCGCGGGAATGACGCGCGCGCGTACGACGGTACACGGAGTTCCAATTTGTACAATAATACTCATAATTCGGGAGGTTCGTAATGGTAATGGTTGAACCTTTTTCTTTTCATTTATAATACATAGAGATACATGCGTACACACGTACACACACACGCGCCAGCGTGTGTCTAAGAGAAAAGGGGTACTATCTAATCGGCTACATATTGCGAATAGTATTATTTACGATATATCGACGCTACTAAGTTGGCTAGTTCCGTTTTCTGATATGTTTATCCCCTCGTTTGCGACGTACACATTGCCTTTCTCATCGATGCGCGCTAATCCATAACTGTCCGCGTATTATGGCGACCAACAGCTGACATTTTACACTAAGTTACACAAGACTTGTACGATGTAAGGAATTAAAATTAGGTGTTATAGATATTATTGGTACCGGTACGATAAGAGACTCACCAACTCCAAAGTCATAAAAGATACTCATCGTTAAAAGGGATCCGCGATTTTTGTTCTTGCTCTTTAAGTACGCATTACCCATCACGCGATTGTTTTCATCTTTCCTTCTTTCTTCGATACTTTCTTTTCTTTCTCTTCCGAGACGACAGCTGTGAGACGAGACGAGGTACACGGAAAACTGCCAAACACGGGCAATAAATCGTTTTACCTATTTACGATTAAGCGAATCAACGATGAATTTTTGTACGCCGTCGTAGCTGATGAGAAACGAAACGAACAACCGTCTTCGACTCGTTCGCCGCCCGACATAATCCATAGAAAGAAAAAACGGTGACGGGGAGGGAATAAACGTCCGAGCAGATGGGTTTCGCAAAAAAAAGAAAAAACAACAACACTCGTACCGATTAGTTTTCACCGAGGCGGAAGTGCTAGGATCCGAAATCGTCTTACACTTCGCACAAGACTGAGGAGCTTGTATATAATGCATATTTAGCGCAGTACGTACATTTGATATGAACGAGGATTATCGATTTATCAGAGAGGATTCGGTTCATTTACCACGACACGATAACTGTACTACACCTGTAAAAGGGGAGTCGTAATTTGTATATATACGAATCAAGGTCCTACCGCGATATACATACATTACATACATACATATTATACATACATACTACGTACATGAATACATACATTACATACGTGCATGTCTTACTACCGTTGCCCCACGTCACGGCGACTCCGTTTCTGCAAAATCGTTCGAACTGTTTTCTAACGTGAAGAAATCCGAGGAGCGTGCCGCACCGCGAAGAAAAGTGCGAGCGATCAGGCAGACATAGAGAATGGAAACAAAGTCCTCCTATTTTTCAGCAGCCCGTGCAGGTTGAAAAAAAAACAAATGAAATCTCAACGCGTTCGAGCGCAAACGTGGAACACGCCCGATTCAGTGGACCAAAACGATTCGCCGTCTGAATGTCTCATTTTTTACTTTGCTCCCTTTAGCGTTCCAATAGAGCAGATACAAATGCTAAAGAGGCGATAGATCGATTCCAGGGACAGTCTCAGGGCCGATCTATCGCGGCTATAAACGACGAGAGGCACTAGATAAAACCATACCATCCTCCGAATTTTTATTATCATATGATCCGTAAAACGGGAAATTGAAAGGAACAAAAAGAAAAGAAACAGGAAAAATGGAACATAATGCGCATCGTTGTATCTCGATTTTGCGAAAACGTATCTTTTTCACTGTAAGACTTGTATCCCCTGACGTTCATCGTTGTCTCAAGGGCGTTGCGTATCAAATACAGAACGCCATCGCAATACACGCCGTTTCATAAGCAACAGAAAATATGAGAAGAAAGAGAAAGGGAAAAATGATAGAGAAACAAATTCTCGCCGATGGATCCTATAACCGAGTGTCCGTGATGTCCGATCTAAACGGTAGTAATCGAATTAATGCGAATTATACCGCAAGGGATCCGCTTCTGAGTTACATTTACATCTACAATCCAGATATCCATACGATAACGTTAAATAGATTAAGATGAATGTCACAAGTAATGTAAACTGAGAATAATAAGATGAAATAAACGAGACGATGATTCAAATACAACAACGGTATATTTTCTGGCTTGTCATGATTACACGATCCCATACACATGTACAGTTTCTCCATTTTCATTCGGTTACCTACGGTTAATGTGACCCGATCCATGGAAAATACCGTCATCACGTGGTTTACATGTTCGATACATATCTTTACAAATTTTCTGCGAAAATAGCGATACATCCAAAGGAAGTCGGTTTTGTTTTTTAGTCCATCATCACTTTTCTTTATTGTAGAAAAATTTATGTAAAGCGATTATTGGTTACATGAACACTTCACAGGTGTATGTCTTAATATTAATTATTGTTACCTGTTGCTTAAGTATTGCAACCGAGTTTACATCTCTTTCTGTTCATTGATACTGTACCAAAACTCAACAGCTGTCATGAAAATCTTATTAAATACGCAGTTATCTATGACACTAAAACTACCGCACTGATAAAAATGACGCAATTCAGTTTTAAATCTGAATTATTACTTGGAAACCTCGGAACCTTAAAACCTTAACAAATGTAATCTTTTGATTCTTATAAACTATTAAAAACGAGTGATTTTGTTTGCTTCGTATTCTTAGACTTACGTTAAAACTTTTCAAGTTGTTACGACCTGAATATACAAAACGTTTATAAATACTGAGCAGACTTAATTTATTGCACCAAAATATGTGTACAGTTACCCATTACCATTATCGTTTATACTACGTGTAGACTCTATAGTATCATTTAGGTGACTAGGTCGTTTTGCATATCCTGAAGATGTTCAAAGTCACCGTCATTAGTGACTCAACAAATGTCCAGTCAGTTAGCTTATTTCGTAATTTTTCTTACATGTTCTTGCCAGCTGTACATTTCCACAACTACGTTAGTTCTTAATTCTAATTAATCAATAATCGTTTTATCATTCCGAATAATCTTTCAAAAATTTTCTGGACATTAATATAAAAATTTGTATTTAGCATCCTCAATTGCACACAAACTCTTTTCCATAGAAAAGACGTCGTTTCTTAAATTTCTGTTTTAAAACACATGTCGATAAACGGACCTTGAAATTAAAAGTGCGTTAATCATTTACAAACACTTTGTATATCACAGGTAGGTATATAATTCCGTTTATTCTTCTAATTATACATCTCGGTAATATCATGTATATTATGTTCAGAGATTTTGATTGATCCAATACAAATTTTCTAGCAAAAATGAATCTAAGAACACAGTCAAATACTTTAAAATTATTTAATAAATTGTTATATTTTAGAAATCGTCATGAACATACAGCTACAAAAACGATCAGCGAGACTCGAATAATCGTATCGTCTCTTCCCAAATTGTCCATTTTTTTACAAACAGAGGGACAATTGGAAAGAATTTACTGTAATTGGCCGTTGTTATTCAATCCATGGTTACAATAATTATTTAAAAGTGATAAACTGAAATACATATCCCATTTTGATTGGTCAATTCCTGGAAGACGAACTTGAAGAGATCTCGACATATGCTCACAACCAATTCCATGTTGAGTACATTCAATGAGACCCAACAGTGAAACCGCCATTCGTATGATTTCTTGCCCAACAGTATTTATAGGTCTTTAGACATTATCGAATTATCGAATTATCTTAAAATTATGAAGATCTTCCAAGAATCTCCTATGCCGAAAGATATTCATTGAACAGTGTCCCAACGACACGTATAAAAGTGTTACCCTATCACCAGGTACGCAGTATGTACATCCGAAAAGAAAGCACCTAGTATTTGTATATACGTTCATCGATAGTCAACCACCGTTTATCTTTGCTGGCATAAGGATAAAAAATAAAAGAAATGCTATTAATTGCCTAGCACAGTACATCACGTGTCTATGAGTATGATCTAATCTTTCTTGCTTGTCTTCCTCGCATGCTATTTTTTTCATGGCAATCGTGACTGTCGCAACCAGCTTGCGACTCACAACTTGTACATACCCAGGAGAACACCGTTAATTACAATATCTGGAAGACTAGACGATGAGTTTGATTGCGTATATGGATCACAATGAAAACTTAATACTGGATGATGGCCAAGTGAATTCGGATGATTGTACTGAGTATCGTTCGCATCCTTGTACGTGCTGCATCAAAAAGAAAATAACAGGATTAATCATCTCTATTCTATTTCGTAGTAAAAGATTAATTATCCGTATTTTTAATATTTTATAGACTAGAACAAAATATAGTCGTTTATCCAGAATTAGATTAACATATCTTCTTGCGCTTTTTATTTGTAACCTATTATGACCCCGGTGAACTAGTCATGTTCGTTACGGAATAAAAACATCATTTCAGAATACGAGGAATGTGCTACACTGTGATGCAAAAGGAAATGGTGCAATTACTTATTTTAAATTCTGGAATACGTCTTCAAATGTTCAAGAATATTACGTGTAAAGCTACATATTTTTACTTCTTAATTAAGATGTCAGGTGCAAGGGCTTCATCTCGCAAAATAATGAAACAGAAATTAAGAGCGCGTACTCTAAAGTAACTAAATGCGTTATTTTATATCCTACCATATGAAATTGCTTTCTTAATTTAATGTATTAACATAATTTAAGCGTATAATATAAGCTATACAAACAATGAATTAGAAATAATATTAAAATTGAATTAATGACGGAATTAATCATTGTTATATTTATATAAATCGTGAACTTAACGAGCAGTTTGCATTTTCGACAAAAAATATCAGAAAATATCGTAAGGACAACTTTTGTATTTTGTGGGTCTTTTGTAAGATATGATATAGAAATAAAAGTCACGAATTCAATAACTTTTGTCTAGATAATTCTTTTTTTTCGTGAAAAAACGAAGAACTGTCTTATATAACTTTATATTATATCGTTAACTAAATTCACGAATGAGAAGAATAATCTTTAATAATACTTTATCTTCGTACGAACGAAAAATAAAACATCGCACGAACCAAAGTTCGCGTGAGGAATATTTTTCCCACGCTAGTGGATCACTTAGGTTCATTTAACGTTGCATTTAATTCTATTGTCCCGCTTGATCCATCGATGTATCTTGAACTGCCTAGGAACTTCGCTTCGTAAATTGTGTGGGAAGGAGTGCATACAATGGAAAATCTTAAAATACAGCAAACTCTAATTATTGTTAGACACAGAGGAAGTGTAAGGTTTGAAGTGCACACGACCATAGATTTCGTTTCAATATCGTGCGAGCGTTTCTCACGAAATGGAATACGAGTTTAATAAATTTTCAATTTCGAAAGACTAAATCTATCCTAGCCGTGACAGAAAATATTCAACAAAAATTGTGAACATGATTTCTAAAAGTGTTATCTGAATGTTCAAATGTATATTGAACAAGAAACATAGACGATACAAACAAATACGATGAACAAGCTGACAATATTTTTGAAAAGTATTAATAAATTCATATGCACGTGTCCTTTTACCAAATATGAAATAATTAAATATTTTCCTACATATGAAAATTATACAATAATTTAAATAGTAGGATGAGACATTAGAACATTTTTTAATACTTCAAATAATGGAAATTATGATAAAGACATTTAATAAAGAATGTTCTCTATCCTCGGTGATAATTAAATCCTTTCTCAAGCAATCGAACGGATTCATTTGCATATTAGAAACTTCCTGGCACACAACAACTTTCAAAAACCTAAAACGATCCAAGAAAACTCCGCCGTTTGCAGTCGAATCAAATAAAGATTTTTCAGTAAATAAGTGTCTCCTTGAAAATATTAAAGCAATACTAGTTTGTAACTACGAGTAAATTAAAATTGTAATTCGTTTACTTTCTAGAGTAATATCTATAATTTTCTGTATGAAACTGTTTTCATGCGCAATAACTCTTTTCATACCAAATAATTTTCATACTAACAATTTTTGTTACGTCTATAGTATATTACGAGATATTCTAGCGTTTTCAGGTAAGTGAAATTTTTTGATTTTCGGTTGTTTTTAAGATTAATGACAGATTCCTGAAAACACAATTTTTTGTAACAGAAAACGTGTCAATTTGTTTAGTTCACGAGTGAAAAATTCGTGAAGATACTCCCAGATGCACAAACGAAATCAGCAAGTCCGTTAAGGATTTACCATTCGTTAAATCGCACCGCGATTCCGTGTTGCAATATCATAGAAAGCTGATGCATATTGTAAACACAAGCGACGCGGTGTTGCACGAACACATACCTCTTGTATGACGCGTTGGCAGTCCGACTCTCTATACCGAGAAAATTGAGGACCTGTTGCTTCGTCGCTGAAAGACGCAACATTTTTTGAGTGTACAGCTCCAAAGCAGCTCGCCTTTGCTCGAGTACCTTTGGCTGGCAATTTCTTACCCTCTTCGGCGGAAACGAAGCGACTTCCGCATTCTCTTTTTTCAGCTGCAAGCAATGATCGATGTAAGAACATCTCGTGCAAAACGAGGCATTGATGTTTGGATTGCCAAAAATAAAGTGCACGACAAATTTAAATAAACGTTTGTCGCGTATGGATGACACTACTTTTTCACTTTTTAAGGATATAATGTTAAAATAATGCAGAACATTACTAAACCAGATACACCTTATTTTATTCAATGATTATTATTAGTCGAACTGTTGCGCACTGAAATATGGAATTATCCTATTTTAAAAAATCTAACAAAATTAATATCGATAAAACGCTTACGAACTATCTCACACTCGCTTGAAAACACATGCACGTAGTGGCTCGTCAGTCGAACGAATGTTAAACATTTGGTAATCGCGTTTCTCTTTGCCGCTGTTAGAAAACTTCTCCAGCTACATAAACTGTATATATTTTTCGTATATATCTGTTAATCTGTCAGGTTTATTTTTGATATACCTATCTCTAATATCTGTACAATTTATAAATATGTATATTTTTCGAAAAGAGAAATCCATATCTTTAACAATGTGAAATTTAAAATATGGAATTGCTGATGATAATAATCTTGACACATGGATATAGGACGAAAATGCATTTAAATCTTAAAACATACGTTAGAGTAATATTTTTGACAGTGATAAACTTTTTAAAACGCGAAGATAGAAATTGCGATGTTCAATCTTTTAATGATTTTGTAATAAGAGAAACGAAAAAGTTAATCTAGTGGCGTCATTTCCGGTGAGCGTGCTGACCGAACTGTACGAACTTGATAAACTTTGAAGCAGCTTCTAGTAGGAACTCGATCTTATCGTTTCGAACATTCCAAACTAATGAAACAGCTAGAACCTGGAACTACACGAGGCGATACTTGGTGTACAGATGTCAAATAGCTTAATTCAAAATTTACTTACTACCCCGGGGATACATTATGCTATCAAGAATACTTAATAAACTGGAATGAATTATGTAAAGAAGGTTAAGGCATATTAAAACATCTAGTATATCTAATATTTCGTTACTGCCAAGTGAACACTTTTAACATAATTAAGAATGTCACGTTTCGTACCAATGATATCTTGGACTTAAATCACTATTATATCGTGTAAGGTTTCCTTGCGACCTTCAAACACACTTGTATACACTTTGTCGTCTACTATAAGACGCAGCATGAAACATAGGTATGTACTCTTCGCGCGTAAGAGAAGAACACTTATTTCGAAAACTATACATGGTCATCAAAAAATATACGATACTGCTGTTTTAAAACCATTGAAATTACATTCTGAATATCTCATAAATACCATTAAGAGCTACAGCATATTTAGTTGTCAGTATTCCAACTAATGTAGCTTCTAAACCTTCAAATACCAGTGGCAAAGCATTATAAATAAAGCTGGTGGAACTTACGAAATATTTGAACATGATCACGAGTTCGAAGCAGCTGGGAAACGTAATCCTCGAGCACAACGCCTGACGTAGATCTGCTAGTAAATTTTTTGCTCGCCGCGCAAACTACGAGTAATCCGAATGCGATTCGAAAGGCTAAAAAATACTGACTGCACACGTATGTCAGAAATGATTTTATCGTGAGTCAACTATCAGAGAACAGCAGCTTCATAAATCACGTATCGTTGCGCTGAGGATGGAACACACTGTTGATACGACTAATCGTGGCACAGAAAAAAAGAAAGAGTATGAATACAATTCGTGCAATGTAAACGCGTGAAGTAAATGAACAATTCGTGTAATTATTCTGTTGAATCAACAATCATCACCTCTATGTTCACAAAGACGTGGACGCTTGATGAGACTTTCCATCGTCCTTCATTAGAGAATATCCTGGTGATTAATTATTCTCAATCTAATTCGAAACTTAAAGAATTTTAAATCTATTCAAATTTTAGAAAAATTGGTCATTAAAATAATGCAATAAAATGAAATTTTGGTTCTGATTTTTTATAAATTCATTGATTAACGCACCTCAACGAGATATGAAGAATGTGCTTCGCGCGATTGAAGACACAATTTTGAACATGCAACGACGAACACCAAGAGCAAACAGCACTTCTTCTCAATAAGAGGACTTTATGTTCCACGCTTTTATTCCTAAGTTCATGGTAGTAACTAAGTGTTGGAGATCAATGATATTTTATATTCATGTGAGTATCAGTGTTTATTTTGATTTCAGAACTACAACAGTACCGCGATCGAGGGGTTGAAGTAATAGTGATGCTATAAGTTTGCAAAGTACAATTCTTATTTCGTTTCACAGAATTTTATGTATGTATATCGTTTCCTTAGATTAATGACTTTATATTTTATTATATTACTATTTAATAACCATTTTATTATAAGAAATAACCCAAACCTAATCCAGACCTGCTTCGATCGTTGTTCTAACCTTAACCAATTAGTTGTTGAACCTAAAACGTGTCACAAAAAGTAAACGATATAGTGATGACTAACGAATAATTCACACTGTATGTAACAGTGCTTCTAAATATAATATTTACTTCTATCTTTTTATTTCTTCTTGTCCTTAAAGTATTCAAAACAACTTAAAATGTAAAAATATATTTTATTTCTCACTAAAATTGCAATTTAAACAATATTCGTCATATCACAAAATATTGCCATTTCTTTGTAACGAGTACACTCATTAAAAATAGCTAAGCAGTTGAGTATTGAGATGGAAACATTACCGAAAAGATTCGTTTTAATTATGGAAATTATGGTCACTTGGCAGAACGACTTTGACAACACGTGTTCAAATCAGGATTATTTGACGTTGCTAACTTATTGTAAATTTACTCGATACATTATCGATTTAATCAAAGTAAAGTAAAAAAGATCTTTGAATTACATGAATTGTCGATGCAATACAGTAGAACTTTGCTTGTCAAAATAATTATCAAATACTTAACGTTCGAAAGTGTAAAAATTCGGCATAAAACTGCAATTTTCGCCATCTTTAATTGTTTGTAACTCAGAACATCGATCGATTTCAATGAAATTTTCAGTATGCACTTAGATTACAAAGATCTATAAAATGTATTTTTTAAATTTTCGTTATTGGCTTAGATAAAAAATATCAATAAAAAGCATTTTGGTCATTGTCTAATAGACTAATCCTACTACCATTTAACAAAAATTCGAATTCAGTTTTGAAAAAGTTAAACTTTTTTAATGAGTCTCCACATAAATTTTGTTCCGACTGTACAAGGGTAACATGTATTAAACTTAACAATACTACATTGAAACTTATAAACTGAAATTGTTTAAATAATTTTATTATTTCAGCTTGGTATATACAATTCTTGAAATCACGACTCACAATTGTTTGACTGCAATCTCACAATGCAACAGATGTATACCACGTGTGCTATGCTACGCATACGTATTTTTCAATAAATCGTAGTACGCATATTTCTCTGTCTGCATACTAATCTGTATCTCGTTTATTCATATGAATGAAACCTGAATGGAACAGACAATACGTTGTCTCTGTTCAATGCACTGAAAATAAATCCAGAAAAGGACGGAGATGTTCCCTCATCTCATTCTCTCTTCTTTCGTGATGCGAGTCTCGTGACGAAGATTCTATTTCAGTTATACAAACAATTCTAGTTCAATATTCGTCGTCGAATGATACGGACATGTTCAGATTTTCTTTATTATGATGTTATTGTAATACTTAATTTAATCTAACAGTTAACAAAATCGAATTTGATAATTAAAAAAAAGACTGTGGAAAAATGATCGTAAACCATTAGATTCTGGATATGAAACGCGAGATACTTGCATGAGAATATACACAGAAGCTTACTTTTCGAGCTATCTACTACAAATAGTTATATTTCAATAGAAATGCAGAAATAGCATACCGTGCGATGTAGCGCGCTGAATTCACTGTACCGTCTCTCGACAAAATATCGAGCACCACATTTCGTCTCCAATACTTTGATACAATAAACATAATAGGGCTTGCCGTGTGACACTTCAGCCAGACGGTATCCGCTGATGAAAACTTGGTACATTGCATCGCTCTCTATTTTCTAAAGTCTTAAAACACGCGCGATAAACTACTATCTCTACGTCAAAGTGAAAACTACTACACGGGAAACACAACGCGTTGGTCGCTGATATCACTCTACTTTCAATCTTTATTGACAGTACTGACACCTGTCAACCACGAACCATAAGGATAATGTCTAATAGACATGTGCCTATCCTACGCTGGGGTAATGATGAGGGGTGTTGGAATCAAAGACGAAAGGTGAATCTAGTCTATCCGCCATCTTGTTGTACTAAATTAGTGCTGCCATCTACTTTTTAATCGAGGAACTACACCTGAAATTTACGATAGCTCGATCCGTTCGCGAGGGTCAATATAGAAGTTTTCTTTGTTCTGTCTGGTTGGCAATTTACTAACGAGGCAGTGTTATTGTCACAGTCAAAGAAAAAGAGGAAAAATAGCGAGTGTGCAAGATAGCATGAAATCAGACAACTACATGTAGAATAAATCACAACGACGAACCATGTAGCTTGTCTCCCTTTAGCATGTTTGCGGTCTTACTCTCTTCGCGCATCCATTCGATTAGCGCACCATCAGAAGCACGCGGCGCGAAATTCGTTTTTTGAAGAAGCTTATAAACACGTTCGTGAATAACTTATAAACAAAGGCGCGGATCGCAATTTCGCTAAGGAAAAAATTACTTCAAATAACTGCAGGAACCTCTCATTTCCCGGAGTTACAATAATTTTGATACACCTGTATGTTTACCTGGATGTAGATAGTTAACGTTTTCTATTTTATTGAATATTTTTAATATCGCTCACGTTTATGAATTATGTTAATAAAGATTCTGCCATCTTATACTATACTTGAATTCAAATATTACTGTTTCCTACCAACGTGTAATAGAATTCATAATAAATCTTCGCAGAGAAAACACGTATATTGCAAACGGGAATAATTTATTTATTATTTTGACAATTTCATATCAAATACTGATTTAAATTATAAGTTTTGAGTAATATTTTATACAAAACCTCCATAGTAGGATGGACCTTATTTTCAACCATCGAATTATTTTCGAGACACTCCTCAGAATTATGCCAACTTGCTCGAGCAACGAAAACCTTATTTAGAAAAGAAATTTTTAATTTTTTAATTTTCTGTAATCTGTCAACGTATCTTTCATTAAACTATGTTTTATTACTTTACATTACTGTATTTTATTATTTTATATATTGTTTTTCCTACTCATTTTTTGATAATATTTTATTATATTCCTCCATAAGCTTAACCACGCGTGAAATTGTCAAAACATTTCCAGGAACATATTTACCTCATAGTACATGAAACAGCTTTCGCAATTATACTAGACGCAACAGATTTCATTTATTTGAAAGTTGAAACTCCTTTACAAATAAAATTTTACGACGCATGTCTGAGATGGCGCGCCAATCGCAGAATTACGTTAAATATTTTGAAGTTTCGCTTCTTGTGTTCTGTACATTACAGACACGGTTTGTAATCAGCGTACTTCAGATGACAACATTACAAAGGTCGCTATGTACACTAACCTATACGGAATGCGATTTTAATTTATAACATTTAGCAACAATATAATTTGCAATGTATTCGATATGTAAAAGCAATCATCCCGCTACGGGAGTAGAACATGCGATAACTTGTTATTTTTTCAATCGTCTGGAAAAATGTCTCGTGGTAGCCGGCGCGAATATCATCAGAGTATTTCGCTTAATACCAGATGTTGATATAACTAAAAGGGAAAAATACACAGGTACATTCACTTATTTTCTTACATACAATATACAAAATCGGTGCACTTTATCATATACTTTAGAAACGTACAAATTTTATGACAATATCTTTTATTTTTTGTTTTAAATAATGTTACTAATTATAAAATTAATGTTCTTTTCAGAATCACGTCCTCCAAAAATGAAATTAGAATGTTTAGCACAATATACATTACATGGAAATGTAATGTCAATGCAAGCTGTTGCTCTTGTTGGATCTCAAAGGGATTCTCTTTTACTAAGTTTTCGTGATGCAAAATTGTCTGTTGTAGAATATGATCAAGATATACATGATTTGAGAACAGTATCTTTACATTATTTTGAAGAAGAAGAAATACGAGTAATTGTGTTTATGGTTTATGCATTTATAAATAGTTCAAATGTTTCCTTGAGAAATAGTTCTACCTGTTTTTTTTTAGGATGGATGGACGAATCATCATCATATTCCCATTGTTAGAGTAGATCCTGAAGGTAGATGTGCTGTAATGTTAATATATGGCAGAAAATTGGTTGTATTACCATTTAAAAAAGATCCAAGTCTCGATGATGGAGATTTATTAGATAATACAAAAGCCTTATCTAGTAAAACTCCTATATTATCATCATACATGATTGTATTAAAAAGTCTAGAGGAAAAAATGGATAACATAATAGATTTACAATTTTTACACGGTTATTATGAACCTACGTTATTAATATTATATGAACCAGTAAGGACATTCTCAGGGTAAGCTTTAATACTTGAATTTGAAAATTTGAAAAAGTAATACAATAATAATATAATGCAATTGTAGGCGTATCGCAGTGAGACAAGATACTTGCGCTATGGTTGCAATATCATTAAATATTCAACAAAGAGTACATCCCATAATATGGTCTGTATCGAATTTGCCATTTGATTGTTATCAAGCAGTGCCAGTAAAAAAACCACTTGGTGGAACATTGATTATGGCTGTCAATTCTCTCATTTATTTAAATCAGAGTATACCACCTTATGGAGTATCTTTGAACAGCCTAGCAGAAACTAGTACAAATTTTCCATTAAGTTAGTATTAATTCCTTATTCTATTTAGCTATAGTTCACGTGCTTTTTATAATGTATTGATATTTATTTATAGAACCACAAGAAGGGGTAAAAATAAGCTTGGAAGGTTCTCAAGTTGCTTTTATTTCTTCAGACCGATTAGTAATTTCATTGAAAAGTGGAGAATTATATGTATTGTCTTTATTTGCTGATAGTATGCGTTCTGTAAGAGGTTTTCATTTTGACAAAGCTGCAGCAAGTGTTTTAACTTCGTGTGTGAGTATATTGAAAACTAAAATGAAAATAGTTCATGTTTATAAAATGTATAGATGTAATTACTTAATTTTTAGGTATGCATGTGTGAAGATAATTATCTGTTTCTGGGATCGCGTTTGGGTAATTCACTTCTACTAAGGTTTATTGAGAAGGAGTCAGAAAATCTACAAAATATATACGAAAGTGAAATAATTATTGAAGACAATGAAACAGAAGAAACACCAGCAAAGAAGGTGAAACAAGATTTTATAGGTGATTGGATGGCATCTGATGTTTTAGATATAAAAGATCCAGAAGAGTTAGAGGTATATGGAAGCGAAACACATACTTCCATTCAAATCACATCATACATATTTGAGGTACTTAAACATAAAAATATATATAAACAATATCGAAGAAACTTTTTATGTTATCTAATAAATTGGTTAGGTATGTGATAGTTTATTAAATATTGGACCGTGTGGCAATATATCTATGGGTGAACCAGCTTTTTTATCAGAAGAATTTTCACACAGTCAAGATCCCGATGTTGAACTTGTGACAACTTCTGGCTATGGCAAAAATGGTGCTCTGTGTGTACTTCAACGTTCTATTCGACCTCAGGTGATTGTGTCATTAAAGCTTTTGAAGTTCATAAAA
Organism: Augochlora pura; assembly: GCF_028453695.1. Lineage (NCBI taxonomy): Eukaryota > Metazoa > Arthropoda > Insecta > Hymenoptera > Halictidae > Augochlora > Augochlora pura. Next base: position 20,568,837 of record NC_135774.1, on the reverse strand, counting down.
TTACACATTTTTTGATTAATTTAATAAAAATATTTAATTATAAAATAGGTAGTAACTACGTTTGAATTACCAGGGTGTGAAGATATGTGGACCGTCATTGGTATGTTAAATAATGATGAACAAGTAAGACCTGAAGCAGAAGGTTCACATGCCTTCTTGATTTTAAGTCAAGAAGACTCAACAATGGTATTAAAATTAATATATTTTTATTATTCTTTCATTATTAATTACAAATACAATAATTTTTATATAAGCGAAAAATATGTGCATGACATTTATTCAAAATTTTGTTTCACTATCATATTTTGAAAGTATGATCAGTAAAATAATAATAATTCGGAAACAATATTTATTCTATTTTAATTATTTAGTTATGAAACTTTTTATATCTATCAAAACAGTATTGTATGGATAATAGAAAGTTATTTTCAGATATTACAAACCGGTCAAGAAATTAATGAAGTTGATCAAAGTGGATTCAGTACGCAAGGAAGTACAGTATTTGCTGGAAATCTTGGTGCGAATAGATATATAGTTCAAGTTACTCAAATGGGGGTACGACTTTTACAAGGAATTGAACAGGTTCATATAATACTGATAAAATGAACAAGTATTTGCATGTATACTTATAGCACATATTAGATACAGCCATACATATCGTAATTATAGATCCAACACATGCCTATAGATCTTGGGTGTCCAATTGTACATGCAAGTTGTGCAGATCCTTACGTAACGTTACTGTCTGAAGATGGACAAGTTATGTTATTGACACTCAGAGAAGGGCGAGGAACTGCGAAATTACACGCTCAAGCAGCTAATCTTCTATTTGTATGTTAATAATATTGCTAAAAATATTGTATTCTATACGCTGTATTGTTATACACAATCTACATTTTATATATTTCTTTTATAATTTATACTTTAGCGTCCCCAAATAGAAGCACTATGTGCTTATAGAGATGTTAGCGGAATATTCACAACGCAATTACCTGAAAATGTTGAAGACGAAGTACCTGAAGAGGAGCATAATATAGAAGAACCACCCATAGTTGGTAATATTGACAATGAAGATGATTTACTTTATGGTGATGCACCAGCTTTTCAAATGCCTGTACCAACCCATACTAAAGTAACTGACGGATCATCAAAAAAAGCTCCTTGGTAACTTCTTTCATAATTCTTTTAGTTTTTTTATTTTATCTTTAATAGAAATATTAAATTTCATGGAATATTATTCTTGTGATATAAAGTATTAATAAAATTTTGTTTAAAGGTGGCAGAAGCATTTACAAGAAATAAAACCAACATACTGGTTATTAGTATATAGAGACAGTGGAACACTAGAGATTTATTCTCTTCCTGATTTACGGTTGTCCTATCTCATTCGTAATTTTGGATATGGACAATATGTATTGCACGACAGTATGGAGTCTACAACGCTACAAACAGCTCCTATTAATGAAATCCCTAACCCTGAAATGCAGGTACTATAATTTGAATAAATCGTTAAAATATAAAAGAAATACGTTTACGTAAAAATATTGTATTATAGGTCCGAGAAATTTTAATGGTAGCATTGGGTCATCATGGAAACAGACCTATGCTCTTAGTAAGACTAGACTCGGAACTTCAAGTGTATCAAGCATATAGGTATCCAAAGGGACACTTGAAATTAAGATTTAAAAAACTGGATCATGGTATATTATCAGGGCACATAAGGTAAAAATACTCTGTTTCTCAGAAAGTTATAGCGTTTTGTTGAAATTATTTATTAAAAATTGCAAATATTGTTTTTTCTAGGCCAGCACCAAAAGATGAAGAAATGCCTATGATGAATGAGACTCGACATTGTATGATGCGTTATTTCAGTAATATTGCTGGGTATAACGGTGTATTTATTTGTAGCGAATATCCACACTGGATATTTCTCACAGGACGTGGCGAACTGCGTAATCATCCAATGGGTATCGATGGTCCTATTACCTCATTCGCACCGTTCAATAATGTGAACTGTCCGCAAGGTTTTCTTTATTTCAATAGAAAGGTATGTCAACATTTTTATTTATTATTGTCAAGGTTATGTATGATCATTATTGTTTATGTTCTATATTATTCAATTATATTTACATTGCTTGATTTATAGGAAGAGCTAAGGATATGTGTGTTGCCAACTCATTTATCATATGACGCTCCATGGCCAGTTCGAAAAGTACCATTGCGATGCACACCACATTTTGTCACATACCATCTTGAGAGTAAAACTTACTGCGTTATAACGAGTATAGCTGAACCATTAAAAAGCTATTATAGATTTAATGGCGAAGATAAGGTTCGAACACAGCCTTTATTATATATTTTTAAGTAGTTCTATTTCTCTATGCTATTTTTTGTCTTGTTTCTTAAGGAATTTACTGAAGAAGATAGATCAGATAGATTTATTTACCCGTCACAAGAACAATTTTCAATAGTATTATTTTCGCCTGTTTCGTGGGAAACTATACCTAATACTAAAATTGAATTAGATCAATGGGAACACGTCACTTGCCTGAAGAATGTTTCTTTAGCGTATGAAGGCACTCGTTCTGGCTTAAAAGGTTACATAGTATTGGGAACAAATTATAATTATGGTGAAGATATTACGAGCAGAGGAAGGGTAAAATCGTCATTAAAATGCTTACTTGATGTTATCAAATTATGATTTTAATTTGTAATATTTCATACAGATACTCATATTTGATATAATCGAAGTTGTTCCCGAACCTGGTCAACCATTGACAAAAAATCGATTTAAACAAATCTATGCAAAAGAACAAAAAGGGCCAATAACTGCTATCACTCAAGTCTCAGGGTTTCTAGTGTCAGCAGTCGGACAAAAAATATATATCTGGCAGCTAAAAGACAATGACCTCGTTGGAGTTGCATTTATAGATACACAAATTTACATTCATCAAATGTTAAGCATAAAAAGTCTAATTTTAATAGCCGATGTATATAAGTCAATTAGTTTATTAAGATTTCAAGAAGAATATAGAACATTGTCTCTTGTTAGTAGAGTAAGTTGAAATTTATTTATAATTAAATAGAAATTTATTTTCCTGTAGAACAATTACTAAGAATATATATTTTCTAAGGACTTCAGGCCAGCAGAAGTGTACACCATTGAATATTTAATTGATAACAATAACTTGGGTTTTGTTGTGGCTGATGGTGAAAGCAATGTAGCTTTATTCATGTATCAGCCAGAATCAAGAGAAAGCTTGGGTGGCCAAAAATTGATTAGGAAAGCTGATTTTCACTTAGGTCAAAAAGTAAATACATTCTTTCGAATCAAATGCAGAGTTGCTGATCTTGCAAATGACAAGAAACAGTTTTCTGGTGCAGAGAAAAGACATGTTACTATGTATGGTATGTAGAAATAAGAAAGTCTAAAAAGATAAACGTGAAACCATTATACTATGTATCTTTGTTTCATTACAGCATCTCTTGATGGAAGTCTTGGATATATTTTACCTGTGCCAGAGAAGACGTATCGAAGATTACTTATGTTACAAAATGTTTTGGTATCGCATATTTGCCATATTGCTGGTTTAAACCCGAAAGCGTACCGGTAATTGTTTAATTAGGAATGACTTTATATTAATAGTAAAAATTTATTGTATTTATAAATAATTACTTTTCATTTTTTCAGTACTTACAAAAGTTTTATACGGACTCAAGGAAATCCTGCAAGGGGTATTATTGATGGAGATTTAGTTTGGCGTTATCTCTTCTTACCCAACAATGAAAAAATAGATGTAGCAAAAAAGATAGGCACACGCGTACAAGAAATAATCGAAGATCTTACAGAAATAGATCGGCAAACGGCACATTTTTAAGGTGTTGCCTTTTCAAATTTTATATAAGAGGCAATTTTTTAATATATTCACATGTTTAATAAATCATATTTCACATAGAAAATACTTTTTATATCCGTATCTTTTCGATTTAATTTAGATTAAATTATGACAATAATTCTCAAGTGTGAATATAAACCAATCTGAACAATGTCAATATGTACATGTCAATTCTAATGAAATTTGTATAAAACAAAAACTATTATTGATTTCAGAAAGTATTAAATTCAGAAGTTATTTTTTGTCATAATTATACATGATCCATGTTTAAATTGATATCGAATGACTTTCATCAAATTGATTGAGTAAATATAAATTAATATTGATTTCTTAATATTATAATGGAATCATCATCGAGGCAAGAATCTATTGTATCAGTAGCCGGTGATCGAACCCGAACTTCGAGACGGTCGACAAGACCACGTCGTATGTATTAATGAATTACGTACATGTATAATACATTATTAATTATACGAACTATATCTTAAATACATAGTTGTGTTATTGTAAAAAAGGAAATAAATTTTATACGTATATACCTGAATGTATATTTATAATTCATAAGAATATTGATCAAACAATTACTAACTACATGATCGTGTAACATGGGTATAACACAATTTACAGATTCATCACATATGTATATAAAAAAGATTAATCAGTAAGTAAAATAGTTACTCATATGTAAGGATATCTAATGTGATCTAATTAGAGCACAATAATCGTATGTATGTGATAGATAAAAAACGTTGATTTTACTTTAATAATTTAAATTTAAGAATTCATGTTTATGTAATATTTTGATATGTAGTGTCCGTAGTGGAACAAACATTATTAGAAAAAAGACTGTATGAAGCATTTAATGTGTTTGATACATCAAAAACTGGTGAAATAGATGTCAGAGATTTAGGAACCATTATTAGAGCATTGGGATGTGTTATCACTGAAGCCGAATTACAAGAGATACAAGTTGAAGTAGAAGATGTGGAAAATAATTCTGTCTCAGTAAACAGATTTGTAGAGTACATGAACAAAGCTATTACCGAGCGCAAGTTAGTTACATATGTTTACATTTATGCCTCACTTAAATCTGAATTTAAACAATATATTTAGGTTTAAACCAGGTGAACCGGAGGACTTGTTAAAAGCATTTCAATTGTTAGATCCTGAAAATCGTGGCTACATAATGCGTGACGTATTAGAAAAAGCTATAATGGAAATTGGCGAACCATTTTCTGAACAGGAAATAGCTGATATGATGATTATTGCATGTGATCCAGAAACAAAAAGAATTAACTATGAACATTATATTAATTTATTAATTGTAAGTATGACACTTTTCTGTGGAAGATATGATACTGTGAAAGTACAGCAATTTTTATTACAATTCTTGTAAGTGATGCAGAGAACTTTTAAAACGATTTATAGATAAAAATACCTGCTGAAAAGAATGTATATTCGATAGTTGATAAAATGGAAGCAGATAAATTAGCAGCTTTACCTAAGAAACGTAAATTAGAAGATCTTCTTACCAGTTATAAAGTAACTTCATAATTTGATTACAAAATTCCTTAAGTAGATTTACATTTAACAACTATAAGAGTACGTGATTTTTGTTGTATTTCATTAGTTACTTCTTAGACACTTCACGCTTATTTACGTGACATATAATCATACAAATGTAGGAACTTGATATTTTTCCAAAAATTAGATGTTTTTCATATAAGTTATTAATATCGTGCAAAAGTTGATGTTTTTGTTGTTACATAGATTTAGGAAACAAACTTTCGAGCAAAACGTGTTTAGAGTTTTTAAATTTGATGTTTTGAATTATTGTGTTTTGCATTAAACAATACGATTTAGACAAACAGATTTTTGGAGCATATTTTTTTAAACATTTTTTATTACTTTTGATGCATATAAAAAACGATTTTTTAAACACATACAAGGATCAAATAAGATAAAATGGAAATTTGTTAATATTAAAAAACATATAAAATTTATTTGAAATATTTACCATAACACTTTCGTAGATATGAAATGTACAAATATATTCATATAAAAATATTCAAGTAAAGTTTTATCGAATTATATATCATCATTATCTCGATATGTGAGCATAAAAATCGAAAAAATATTACAGTTTTGAAAAAACTGGTGGTTCTGATTTCATGGCTTGTGCCATTGCTGCATTTGCAAAATCCTCACTTTGAAGCATAGTTTGATTATGCAGTGCCTATAAAATTAATTTATGAATAATATGTTTATATCTATAATTATGATAATTGTGTTATTTTAGGTGGAATAATATAAAAGCTTACAATATGATCTAATCCCTCTTGAACAGAGTGATCTCTTGAATAAACTAAACTTAACTTGGAACCTTGCACTGCAACTGGACTTTTTCTTGCTATCTCATTTGCAAGTTCCAGTGACCCCTTTAGTAAGCTGAAAACAATATTAAATATAATTTCTTAAATTATTTGTAGGATTCACTTTGATCAGAAAGAATTCTTTTCTAGGTTGCCTAATAATTACTAATTATTTTTCTAGTCTAATAATTACACTAAAAGATGATGAAATATCTTTTTGAAATATGGGTAATAATTATATTCAATATATTTGAGTTCAATGAAGTGAAATTTGTTCTTGAACTTCAAAACATGACAGAAGACTTTCTGATCGATATTAAACATCGTTTATATGTCATAGACAGGTTCTACCTTTCTGGAGTGTCAAATAAACAACTAACGAAACCATATTGTAAGGCCTCAGAAGCTGTGAACTTTCTTGCAGTATATACAAGTTCTCTAACCAAGCTATCAGAGCCTATAATTTTGGGGAATCTTTGCAATGTTCCCACATCAGCAGCCATACCCACATCAACTTCCTTTATTTGAAACCATGCAGCTGACGAGCAGTAGCGAATATCAGCTGCTGATACCATATCTATACCAGCACCAATACATGGGCCATGTATAGCAGCAATTACAGGTTTTGGACACTAAAAAGTCATGTAGGCAAGATTATGAAAATATAGATTAAAAATCAGTGTTTAACAAAAATCAATTTGTAAGTATGAACATTAAAGATATACTAAGAAACCTTTTCTATCGCGTTAAAGCTATCTTGATAGTCTCTTATCTTTAGCTGCATTATTTTGCACTTTCGTGCAACGTCATCTTGTTCGGCTAGTTTTGGTGCAAAGTTTACCATATCTTGAAGATCAATTCCTATAAAGTTAATCCATTAAATGGTTTCTGAGTTATTATTAAAGCATAATTATATAACTGAATAATTATTGTACCTGCAGTGAAGATTTTATCATCACCCGAAAGTACAATAACTCTGCATTCTGGATCTACTGCTAACTCATTGAAACACGTTTTGAATTCTCTACAAAATGATTAAATCAAAAATAATTTTAAATGCAGTATTAATGAAAATATTAATACATACTTCCACATAACTTCGTTCATGGAATTAAGTTTTTTAGGTCTATTTAATTGCACCATATAAATAAAGTGCTGTGGCACTGATACTTTCAGTGTTTTAAATTTTTCAAAACTATGTCTGCTACAGTAATTCATTTTATAACAATGTTGCACTCCTGAAAGTAAATAATTTTCATTGATAACTGTACATCTATAATAGGTATGGTAAAAGGCCACCAAAAATTTGACTTTATACAACTAATTTGGTGATTACCTTTTAATTAAATAAATTGACGGATTATTAAATACTTGAAAGAATTACTAACCTGATTTTACCTTCTTTACTAAATGACGTTCAAGTATGTGCAAAAACATTTTAAAGAAATTATCCTTGAATCTTTGGAACTAATGAACAATGAATGTATCTGATCATGAATTCTCTTACGATACATACATAAAAATTAACAATATTGTTTGCATGTGTAGTGCATATTTATTATACAGTTAGTATTTAAAAATTAATTGTTCTTTAGTTTAGGCAACTTTAGGAGGATAATGAACTAAACCAACAGTTTTAGTTTGACTCGTTTAATTTTATGATAAAAATATACATTTAATAACAATTATTTAATAATAAATATTCAATGTTTTAGTGAATCAATCTAGGGACATTATTTTTGTTTAAGCACAAACGAGATATATACATAATATAACATACAAATCACGGACTTATTTTATGAAAGGGGGATATTCGGCTCTGATCCAGATGGATCCAAGCAAGTAATAAATGCTAATAAATATGCATGTTAAGTACTCGATAACTTTGTATCTGAAACCGAGTACTTACACATGTACATATGTACATGCATTAATACAACTTGCAAATTTGCTTTGACTGTGGTCGAATAGTATATCTTTATTCTGATTGGCCAATAATTCAATTTATTGGATGCTCAGTACATAATTTAATTGATTTATACAATTATTTAATCTTTCAGTCTATTAGTTAACAGAATTTTTTTGAGTTATAGATATCTTTATTGTATACTTAATTGTTGTTGAGTATAGTGAATGAATATGTATATATTCCTCCCTTAACAATTCTAAGTATCCCCACCATTTTACTGTCTATCCAATCTGCAATGAAATCTGTCCTTAGTGAATCACCAACAAATCAGAGCAATGAAATTTCTATTGCTATTCTCGCTTATGAAGCGCATTGCGGCCGAAGATTCTTGCAAAACCTGAGGTACAGTTATTATAGATGCCATTTAAACTATTAAAAGATTTGAATGAATTTGTTGGCTCGAATACCTACCTTTGACAATGTTTGCAATAATTATAGTATTATAGTATTATAATAATAATCAGAGATTCAAAATTGATTTTTGAAAAAAGTTAGATTCCACTCTATGTATTAAGTATGCATCTTTGGGACAACCAATTTGCACTAACTTCACGTATTCCCAACAGTTCTTGTGTTCTGTAATAAGATCGACTGATCGAGTGGCAAGGTGCTGCGGAGAGCAAAATGTTGTCACGTTTAGCTTTTCAAAATGGTAAGTTAATATGATAGATTCAAACGTTAATAACATGAAATTTATTATTGACAAAATGTGTATGCTAATAGCAGTAAAAGTTTTAAAGATATATTATAACTGTCATTGTCAAATTTATATCGGTTACTTCCGTTATGTAATAATATAATATTATTTTTGTAATATTTTGCTTTAAAAATATAACTGCACAATTATGTATCGTGATCCTTTAATGCCAGCAATTTGTTTTACTTAAATATAATGAAAGGTTCATATATTATTAGTGGATTGTGAATTAATATTAAATATATCTTTTTTGTATGTACTACATAATACATTTAATAGTCGTTTTAAATAATTTGTGTTGATATTTTAATATATTCTAAAGCTCGAGCACTTTCTGTGGCTGTTCGAGGCATTCAAACTTCAGCACCAGCATTATGTGACATACCACGTCAAACACGTCCTATAAATCCATCGCCAGTTAGATTTGGATTTATACCAGAAGAATGGTTTACATTCTTCCATAGTAAAACTGGTATATCAGGTAAGCCCTCATCAAATAAACTTTTTAAATTTTAGTAACCAAAAATATAATAAAAACTATTTAACATAGTAATATTTAGTTTTTAACAATTAATATGTAAATCTCCAAATAATAATTTTCAATTTTTATTTAGGTCCATATGTATTCATCGGTACTGTTGGAACATATTTGTTGTCCAAGGAGATATATATCCTGGAACACGAATTTTACAATTCACTTTCTCTATTTATGATCCTCATTTATGGTGCTAAAAAATTTGGCCCTGGAATAGGTGCATATTTAGACAAACAAAGTGAAGAATATATTAATTCGTTCAAGACATCTAGACAACAGGAACTTGATGCTCTTGAAAATGGCATTAAATCGATTAAACAAAAACTACTATCGCTAACTGCTGCACCTTTGCTAAATGATGCTAAAAGACAGAATATTGCAATGCAGTTGGAAGCTATTTATAGGGAACGAATGATGGAACTTTATACACAGGTAAAAAATTTATTTACTTTGTAAGAAGTGTTGAAATTTTTAAAAATTTTAAGAGAATATCAAATTATGAACATGTATCAGACATATTTCAATTTTGTATTGATAATGTTTTCATGTTTATAATATTCTTTTTAATTATAGGTTAAGAATCGCCTGGAATACAACGCTCAGATAAATAGTGTGGAACGCAGGCTTGCTCAGAAACATATGGTACAGTGGATTATTAGCAATGTAATGAAGTCTATTACACCAGAACAAGAAAAAGCTAATTTACAGCAATGTATCAAGAGTCTTGAAACTCTAGCTGCAAGAGCATAAAAACTGAGCGGAACAAGTGGAACATAGAAATATTATATTTGAACTAGTTCATTGTAAAAAGAAACAATGATACCGCATAATTTACAAGGTACTCAAAACTATTGGATCATTGTTAACACGAAGTGATTATTATCAATATATTGTATATTACAATACCATAAAACTTCAAACGAAAATAAATGCCATTTAAAAATATCCTTAATTTAAATATTCCTGTTGTCTTACTGATATAATATGTAACCATAATAATAATAATATTTGTGTAACTTCACTTACGGTTTATAAATTTTTAGCGTACTAAGTAGGAATAAATTAAAAATATATCCTATATTGAAATACTTAAAAATTAATGATCCTTTTCTAATTGAAGGTTTTGTACTATCAGAACTTATATACCTACGTACAATAATCTCCCTGTACTTAACCTAAACAAGTGGTCAAGAGTAACGGAGCTACATTTTCCAAATCATTACGTTGTTAAATAGCTGTATATGAGATGTCAGATTTTCATGATCTACAAATGTATAATATATTAATGAAATATTTCCTACAAACAAATACATTCGGTACATATCTCAATATGCATTGAGCAACGTTTGCAAATTCGCTGACAAACGTGATTTGAGTATCGTGATTGAGAATATCGTGCTGAGTGTTTCAAAGAGAGACCACAGGCATGATAAAGTGAGGCAAGTTCACATTGGTGTCAGTGTAACTCGTTTTGCTTGTGTTGTCTGGTGTCGTGCTGTTTTGCTCACTCGTTATTTTCTCTCTTTGTCAGTGATTATGAGGGCAGCACTGTTCAGTCGCGGCTCTTCAGCCAATCAGAGCACAACAATTCGCTACATTCTCTCAATTCAAGAGCTTTGTTGCCCCTGAATGTGGTTCTTAAAATGAGAGACTATTGTGGTCCATGTAGTATGTATAATTTAATACATGTATAAAAAGTATCAGTACTAACACACATAATTATTATTGTAAGATGTTATAGTAAGAAAAGTATATATATTCCAATATTATGGGTAAAAATTTGGGCAATTAAATAGTAATAATAATCAAAATAATTTTACATATGTAAAAGTCATGCACATACTGTTTTAGGTTAAGTTACTGTAATTGAGAATACATGTATTTTCTCGCTGTCAAACATCATTATATTTGTAGCAAGTGTTCACCTTAATTTTTCAATAAAATGGCCTGGCTGTCAGGTCTAGCAGACAAGGCAGAAAATCTATTAAATAAAATAGATAAAAATACTGCAGCCGTTTTAAATAAAGATAAATATGAAGTAACACAGCCTCCACTGACAGAAGTTACATGGACTCCTCCTGAGTTATGGTAAAAAGAAAATCATTAAATATCTATTATGTGATTGTATTCAATACAAAAAGTTATGAAATGTCACTTAAAATACAAATAGAAACATTTTTTGTTTCTAAATGTCATAATTATAATTTAATTAAAATTAATTGAAACTATTAGTGTACTTATTATGTATTAATATCAAAGTCTTTGGAATAAAAATAACAGTAACAAATAAAGATGTTATAATTCAGGATACAAACTATTTGTATAGATCATTTGATTATAATATTAAAATATATTTTCAATATTTCAGTCTTAACACACAGGAAGGAACAACTTTAAGGTCTCCTTCAGAATCACCAAAGCAGTTTCCTCATGTTCGTTTAATTCCAAGTCTTTCTACGTTAGCCACAAATTCTATTGGATCTAAAGATGAGGAGCTCGTTACTTTTTTAAATGCATTAGAATCAAAGAGAACTGTCGCAGAAGTGTCAGTGTCACCACCAACACCTTCATCGCTTATGGTGGAGCATCCAACTGATACTACAGATTCAGTGTCAGAGTTATCAGTTCATAGTGGTCATTCGAGTCCCAGTCCTATGCATACATCTGTAGATGTTCCAGATGATTTGAATCACAGTGATGTAAATACAAGAATTGAAAGCTTTTATAAAAACAATGTAACGCATAACATAAATAATGGAGCAGTAGCAGAGCAGATATCAGGAATTATATTAAATCATGGTATTAAGATACTCTCTTAATTTATTCATGTCACTGTAATAATTTCATAAGTTTGTAACGACTTCTATTTTAGAGCATAGTATCCTTGAGAGACCGTATGATACTACATCACAATCAGAATATGAATACGAATCAAATACAGATGTGGAACATGTAAATGAACAAAAATTGGTTCATGACAAGCATATAAGAAAATATTTAAAAGAAGTAGAGAAAAACCTGGAGGTAAAAAATGAATTACTTGGAAAACAAGAAACAGATCACCAAAAAGAAATGCTTGCATTAAATGAAAAGTTACAGTCTCTGTATACAGAAAGAGTGCAGTTGTTTAAGCAAATAGCAGAATTGCAGTCTGTGTTAGAAAGAAGTAGATCAGAATTAAATTCTACTAGATCTGATTTAGAACAACACAAAGCTAGAGCTTTAAAAACATTGCAGGAAAAAGAAAAATTAATAGCGGAATTAAGAAGCAACGAATTTACAGGCGTGGATGATACAATGATTATGGAACTAAATCAACTAAGGTGAATTTATTATTATGCAAAAAATAGATATTTAATTAATCGTTTGTTAACAATACTGCATTAAATCATAGACAAGAGCGTGATACACTTAGAGAAGAAAATCAACACGTTTCTGAGCAACTAAGGATAGTTAGAGAAGAGTTAATGAATGCTGATGTCAAATTGGAAAAGATCAGGCAAAAAACAGCTGAATCAAATATCCAAACTCAAGAAATCCTTGCAACAGAAAGACGACGACGATTAGATGCAGAAGAAGATACAAGATTACATTCGGAGGTACATTAATAGTATTATACATCAAATTTTTTACGAATTTTTATGTACCAGATGCAATGGTATAATCTTCTTCATTTGCTGTATCTAAATTGTGAAAAAAAAAACACAAAATTTAAAACTACCAAATAGAGTAATAGAATTTAACGTAAAGTTTGAAAAACTGAAAGTCATAGGAGAAAATCTACATTTCCAATAAAGGAAACTGTTAATCTTTAAGAAACTTTGACAAAAGTTAAAAAATAATTTTCAGTCATAGGTTATAGAATTGCCGTATCGTATATTTTTGCTTTGGTACATAAAACAATTTGTCAAAAAAATAATTCCGTAACAATACATTTCCAAAATTGAAAATTTGCACTAGTTTCTAAATTTACTTTTTTTAAATAAATAAGGAATGAATCAAGTTACAAATTCGTACAATATAACGCAATGTAATTTATCACGAATAATTTATATGATCTTTGAGTATGACTTCATCTGTATTTCAATGTACATACAGGAAATAAGGACTTTAAAAGATGAATTAATCCGACAACATAATGGCTACTCTACAAAATTACAAAAGAGCGAGTCTGAAATTACTAAATTAAGATTGCAACTGACTGCAACATTAACCCCCAATAGTGAGATAGAATCAAGATTGACAGCTCTTACACAAACACTGGTTTCGAAGCAGCAAGCATTGGAAAGTTTAACTACTGAAAGGAATGCTTTACGTCTACAACTAGAAAAGATTGAAGTATGTTAGTATAAAGGGTGAGTTTCGTAACATGATGGCATCGAATAACACATAAAATATTTGTTGTATGAAAAAATGTTTCTTATAGGGGGTCATTTAGGCCCGTTTAGTATAATACTCATTATACTAAATGACTAACTCATACTTATGTATATGAATTCAACGCTTTATTCGAATTCAGGAAGAAATATTATTTATTCCATTTAAACAATTGAAGGTGACCTTCATATCTTGATAAAAAAGCAAAATAACGTAAAACTGATTAAAATACAATAGGCCCTTCTAGTAGCCATGCAACTTGAACTCTGAAATATTTTTTCGCGTAACAAATATTTTGTGAGTTATTTGATGTTGTCACGTTACAAGACTCAACATCTATATGCATCATTAAATAAATAATATTGATGTCTAGGAATATGTACTCTACATTTATTATTTCAGCATGAATTCAAAAATAGTCGACGTAACATTTCTTATAATATTAATGACACAGATGATACAAAAGCTCAAGTACCTACATTTTTAATGGAGACTCCTTTTGACACTGGCGTTACTAGAAGAGTGAAACGAGCTTATTCTTCTTTAGATGCAATTAGTATTCGAACGGGAGTATTTTTAAGAAGATATCCTTTGGCAAGAATTCTAGTATTAATTTACATGGTAAGTGTTAATAAATATATTGCAATTTTACAATAATCTAATTAATCCATTGAAAGTATACAGGGTCGATCTAGTATCTGGGCCAGATAATTTTGTATTCTTCATCAAGTTCAACAAAGTGGCTACAATTTCATTGTTTTATTCTAAATGAGGAACGTATTAAGAGTAAAGTCATGAAGAATGTTATACCTTCCCGAATATGTAATTTTATTTGGAAGGATTACATTGACATTTTAACACAAACTTCATTGATGTTGCTTTCTAATATTTTTATTTTTAAATTACAAGAAGAATTAAATAATGTAAAAGAAAAGTGCATCGCATTTTAAAAATGTACTGACACGCTTCTAAAGAAATCTAACCGCTGAACGATAGAACTTGATGAACAATTTAAAGTTGTCTTCTGAAAGCTTTTCCTATCTGCAAAAGGAACAGAGTCATAGCATGGTTCAGGTCTAGCTTCATCCTACACGACGAACTTTGATCATTATTTGTAATTAGATTGAAATATAAAAACTAACTGCAAATTAATAAATAAAAGATAATGCTTCTTTAACAGTCTGATTAAAAAAGAATACAAATGCAAATCATAAGAAAGAGTTCCTCAAAATCATAAAGTTTAAGAACCTTTATTTTAGATATTTACCTCTTTTTTAATAGGGCCCTGTAATTTAATAGTATAATTATTATGCAATATATCCAATACAGTCTTCAATGTAATAAACCTATTCACAATTTATAAATCTAAATACTGTCCCATTGCTTTCGATAATAGTATTTTTATTCAAAAGCAGTTAAGAGTAACTTGCAGAAAGACGTTTCTTCTCACGATGTTTGTCTGACAAATACAGTTTCGAATTAAGAAATTTTTTTCAATCTTTTCAATGTAGATATTTCTTTGTTTTGTCTCAATTTTCATTTTTTTACAAATTCTTTTCAGGCATTACTACAATTTTGGGTGTTGGTAGTCCTTCTATCACAATCACCAGAAGCACATTAGCATTTAAAATTTATAATAAAATAGAATACAAGAGAATATAATTTAATAAAAAAATAAATATTTCAATATATATAAATACTTGTAAATAACATATTACAGTGATCTGTTATATAATTGTTAATTTTTTAAACTAGTTTTTTAAAACTATTAAGTAGTGTATTATATGTAGAATATCAAACAGTTTTTAGATGTGTAAGCTAATATTTTTAACTACATTCGCACATTAAATTTAAAAAATAACATTTGCAGCATCTGAATCATTTTGATTATTGACAAAGTGTAACTTAGTATGAATTTATTATTATTTTAATATAGAAACCGTATTTGTGGTTAATAATAAATAAAATATTCTTATTTATTTAAATTATCATTTATTTTTGCAGTATACAGAAAGGTATATAGCATAATACTCTATTGGTGATAAATATGATGTACACAATAAATTTTATTCTAAAGGAAATAAATAAATGAATACTTTATTGCATTGCAGTATTCCCACATCAAGTCTCAGAAGAGATAAACACCATTCATGTTTTAATTTAAAGATATAAATGGCATTATATTTACATATGACAGAATTTGGCAATAGCTGTAAATAATTTATAAGGATATTATAATAAGCAAGGGTATTTAAGAATTAATAAATAAATGTTATACATAAATATTTTCAATAAATTAATACAGATTAGGACATTTAACGTAATCATAGATTCTTAGGAAATATGAAGAGAATAATTACCAGAAACTTGTAGGAATTGAGATTGTTAGCACATGTACAGTGATTTCAATTTTCATTTTTACAACATATTTCTTAAGTAATTAGCAATGTATTAAACTGTATGGTATCATGTATTGCTGCATGTGTTATTATGATTGTACAATGTTGCTTTTTTACTACAATTATTTACTATTCTATTAAGAAAGGAATTGGTTTTAATACAATAAGATTAGAGGAGCGCAAATGACACTTATAAATATAGCTGCATTACTATTTATGTTTTATGAGTATTTAATCAGTGTTCAAATAAGATACACTTTATTTAACAATACTAATTCAAACTCTACAGTAACTGAATATTGTTATTATAAAATGATTTAAATAATACCTAAGCAAAGTTAAATTCCAAATATAGATATTGCTCTAGTAACTAGGACACATGTGTATGCTCTTTAGGCACAAGTTTCGTGACTAAATTATCCTTCCTCAATTCTATATTTTAAATGAAACAGGTAAAGGTAATGATTTCGAAGGCATGTTGTAATTTTCTGGTAATTAAATTCATAGTCTGTATTAAAATAAATATAAGTTGATACATAGCTTTCAATTGAAATTTATATGTTATTCTATTATTAAAGTCTTGTCAAATATTTATTTTTCTATAGTTTAATAAAGGATGATAAATTGATATAAACAATTTGTGAGAAATTAAATTCGTAGTAAATGTATTTTATTCATTATCTAATACAATTTATAAACTTAATTAATTTTTATTTAGTAATGTGGACATTTGGAAGACTCAAAGAATAGAATAACATTTTAACTTTTATTAAACAGTTTCTTTATTTTCATTATGTAGGTAATACCAGTAATTTTTAGCAGAAAAATATGAAACATGATTTGTACATTAAGTGATTATTTAATTGAAAATAATGGAATTGATAGATGATCAATCAGATGGATTTGATATACTGCGTATATGTATTCGCTTACATATATTCCATATACATGGTGAGTCTCCTAATATTTTCGCTTGAAATACATCCATTGTTCGTTATGGTGTAAAAAAATTTATTAGGAAGAATTGTTTCCATTAAATTTTGATAAAGAAGGGCCACTTTTCGATAAATTCATGTTTTCCAATAGTTTTGCAAGAAAGTTATTTTTCCAAAAACATAATTTAACTAAAAAATTAAGAGGATACAATGCACTACCAATTGTCGACGATATGTTTCAATTTTTAACAACAAAATGTAGAAATATCATCCCTGATAAAATAATATGTAACTTTCTTACGAAGCAGGATGCAAACATATTTAACTCTTAATAACCCAATATGTTTATGTTTTATAATTACACTTCATATTATAGTAAAATAAAATAAATAATCTGATATTTTATTATTATTATTATTACGTACGGTAAGTAAGTCATAAATATTATTTATATAAAGAAGCAATTTATTGAAATTATTTTTTTAATTGAATGTTTTATCCTGTATATAAATCAATTTGAAAATGTGTCCATTGAACATCACTAGGTTATTAGAAGTTAAATTCACAAAGGCCACCGTTTTGAACACATTCTTGAAAGTGCTGGATGATGTGGCAGTTTTTCTATACATGTACCAATAATGATTCAATGTGCATGTTAATGTAACTCTACTAGAGAATGGGAAGCATGAACATCTTAAAGTAAAATGTTAGGTGATCCACCTTGTATACATATAGCTTAATTTAAGATTTGTAAACCATATTTTTTGAAAACTATGATTATCGCATAATCACAAATTACATTACAGGTGCAGGATTAGCATTGCTTTTGGGTTTAATAATTATAGTTAAATATGTATATGAAAGTACGTATCACTCATGATCACTAATAAATGTTGGAGTTTGCTAATTGAAAAATACATATATTAAAGATTTTTCAGAGTTGTACTCATGTCCATGCTCTATAAGTACAGCATTTACAAAGGTAAATGCATTTAAATTATTAAATCAAAATTATTGAATGCATGGATTGTTGCATCAGTATCTGCAGATTACAGTAAATGTGTGTAAGCGAGTATTATAACAATTATTTTCAATTGTACTGCTAAATTGATGTAATTTAATATTTAATTCTGAAAAATCATAATAATTTTGGATCTTCCCTTTATGCTGTTTATAAATAAATTAAAAATAAATTGACGTATAATGGTCTTTGTAAATATGTTTTTGACCAAACGATACAGGAAACAAAATTGCGACATTTGCAAATATAAATTTTCACAGCCACGAATTTGTGAGCACTCTTCTTCAAAATGCTCATGAGTAAAAAATTTCACATGATCTTCCTTATGTAGCAAAATTAAAACAATTTTGTATTTTAACGTTTTGTGGTACTGAGTTTCCAATGAATTATATGTGTAATAAAAATATTAGTATTAATATTTCGCCAATTAATCCGAATAATGTTATTTTTTCACAATATATTACAAGTTCCATTGTTCTACTATAATGATATTTGTTCCAGTCTTCTAATTATTTGTTTCACTTGATATACGTAAGTGTCTTTAATTTAGAAACTACTATTTAAATAATAGTTTCAAATTCAAAAAATTATATTGTTTGAACATAGAGGATTACTCCAACGAAAATAAAATACTACAATGAAAATCTTATAAACTATAGCTGTAAGTCATTTTCAATGAAATTGATGAATCTTTTTACATACACATTATTCACAATTTTATTAATTTTTTTTATCGAAGTTCTATTTTTTTATCCTCAAGATATCCTTACTGCACATAGCTTTTAAGTCTCTTAATGAAAATAAAAATTTTGATTTAAAAACGTACTGACTATTAAGTAGTGTATTAAATATAAATAATCGGATATATTCGATAAGTGGATAAATATTACAAGTAAAAATATAGAATACTCAAACAAAAATGTTCGTAGTCCTTTTACTTCATGAGCAACTGATTTGCCGATTCGTACTTGTTAACACCTTAGATTCAATTCAACGCAATGTTAACCAATATATAATAGAGAAAGACTGAGACTACACTACTAACGATTACGTATTCTTACTTTACAATTAATTAATCGAAAATCAAGTACTGATTTCGTATTCTTTGAATTTTAAAGATGAAGTGCATTCGATCACAATGGGTGCATTCTAGTTTCATTCTTAGAATCTAATTTACGCAGTCAAGAAGCGATCGTATCGTTGTTCAATATCCCATGGTTAAACAAATAAAGTTAACTCTTATCGTTGATCTTAATAATATGCAACAATTTTCATTTATTAAATAAGAAACTCATATCATGATTAATATAATCAATTAAATGTTGTTGTCCTGTATTAAATCTGAGACCTCATTATTTCAATATATAAAAATATACTAAGACCTCTCACTAACAATTTCTAAGCAATGAACCTCCAGTTAATTAATTTCAGTGACTGTCTAATGACAGATTAAAAATAATATTCCTTGATTGATTAAAAGTAGTGTTATTTGCAGATAAAAATATATAAATTGTTGCAGACATTTAAGTTCAATAAGAATTAATATTATCTATTATCTACATTTAAACCTTTCTTCAAAATACTGTCAGTGAATAAACTATAACGAATTTGTAAATTATTTTGAGTAATGGTAGTGACAAATACTATAACTATTGCTACAGAATTTGGAGGAGCAAGGCTATGAAACATTTTTTAGAGTTACGAAAAGTATCTAAATACAAGTTCAACTTAAAAATTGATTTCTCTAAAAAGGCATATCATGTGTATTCTTAAGGTTTACTATTTGTTATAACAATCATGTCGTCGTACATACCAATGCCCTTTTTTGGGTGTATGGGAGAGGGGTTGGGGGTGGGGGTGGGGAGTGGATATACAAATCCGTTATATCTCATTCCCGAAGTATGTGAACAAGTTATTTGTTTAAGATGATCCCATTTGATTAACCGACGAAAAATGATACCATTCGATATTTGTAAGATTGTGAATCTTAATTGATATATAGAAATTATTGCGCATTCTTGTGACCAATAGGACATCTAAGAGTTCACGTGTTCTAAGTTGAAACTTCTCTTCGGTATCATTTCGGGATTACCTTTCGCGTGTCCATCGAAAATGATTTACAATTCGTCGGTTTCGGATGACAAAAATTCATCGGAGGATTGTTCGTCCCGTTCACTACTACTGCAACTAGGCGTAACGTCATCGAACGAAGCATACGTAGAGTCTGGGCTTGATGGCAAAGACGATGGTCTGGCGTTTGTCTTCTCTGTCGTGGAAGAAATATTTTCGTTCGTAGAATTCGGAGCATCTAATCTTTGTTGCGCGCATTTGTTCTCGGGATTGTTTAGCACCGAATGGATGAAATCACGTGTTTCTGCGCTAAGCGCGTTTACCCTTTCTTGGAGAATATGGTTCCTTCTGACTAAAGCCATTGTTCGTACGACGATGTCCAAAAGACCTACGGGGTCGTAAGAATAAATTTTAATTATTCTTTTCATTTCTTAAATATAAGTGTATTATTGAAACAAGAAGCAATCAAACGATCGATTTATTTAAACTGTTCAAAATAATTGGAGCATGTTCAGTGAAAATTATAATAATGAAATATAAGTTGTACATGGTCTACTTTATTGCTAGTTCGAACCATATAACAGTAACAAAACTGTGGTTCTCGCATAATTTTACCCTCATCGAAATTGATTTTTCACATGCACTAGCAATAAATTAAAGGTTACTCAATCATTGGTTGAGCAGTTATCAGTATTTAATTCTTTTTTCTTAATATGAAATGTATCGTGTACTTCCTTAACCCTTTGCGGACGAGAGGCGACTCTCGGTCGCCACGACGTTTCGCTTGGCAGGACGAGTGGCGACAGTCGGTGTTTACGTTAAGATAATCTGTCTATAAATTATACAATTGTATATAATTGCACATAATTGTATGTAAATTATATTTGTATTATATACAAAATATGGTAATTGTATATAAATTATGTAATTGTATATGATTGCATATAACTGTATATAAATTATATTTGTATTATATACAAAATAAGATAATTGTATATAAATTGATTTGTATTATATATAAATTAAAATAATTGTATATAATTGCATACAAATTGTACTTGTATTATATACAAATTAAGACAACTGCATATAAATTATATAATTGTATATACTTGCATTTAATCGTATATAAATTATATTAGTTTTATATATAAATTGAAATAATTTTTATACAAGACACTCGCACATTTGAGAAAATTGCTTCGTCCTACTACCTCACTTGATCGAAAAAGTCATCGTCCGCAAAGGGTTAATCATCATGTCAATATTATAGTATAATATAATGAATATATAGTATAGTGTAATAATATCATGAAAAAATTCATGGGTATAATATCAAAAATGAAATTTTGATGCACTCTCGTGATTTTCCTACATAATTCTCTTGTTATCGTACATATAATATTTTTTTATATAATTTGCTTTTATGACCATGCATGAGTACGAGTCGCTCAAACCCAGATCTGTTCTAAGTTCGTAATGACGAGGAAACCGCACCTTTCCGTCGGGCGAGAAACACCTTCCAATGTTCCTCCGCGTCCGCCGGAACACGAGCAGAAACTTTCGGGGAGGAAGAACTGACGATCGCAGGGGCATAGGAGTCATTAGAACATTCTGGCTCCCAAATTGAACTTTCTGGCGGCGTTAAACACGATTTGCCGCGGGTCACCGGGTTCGTTCCTGTCCTTCTCAACTCCAACCTTTGATGTTTCCCGATAGCACCGGTGGAAGAAACCCTTTGTCGTCTACGCGAACACGGGATCGTCGGTCTTCTGACCACCGGAAGTTCCGATAGACAAATGGTCGGGGCCATTTTGCGATACGCAGATCTGCAATTCAGAAAGAAGAGAAGTTATTAAGCTTGATTAACCCCTTGACGTATCATTTCCTTCACATTTACTGCGATTAGGAATTTTTCGATTGGTATAATTTCTTCGAAGGGATAGAACATTAATGTTTATTCCTTGGCTGAATTTACTAGAATGCTTAAATATTAATAACAAGGGATTAGAATTTAATTATAATTTTAAAGAACAGAATAACATCCATACTTAATAATTTATTATTGGTAATATCCATCACGAGTTGGACTCGTAAATGTACGCTAAGGGGTTAAGATTATAAAAGATTTATAACAACCATCTTTTTGTTATACATATCTTATATTTGTATATATGTAATATCATATTATTTATTTTTTTATGCATGTTAACGATACATGTTTTTTTTCTGCATTTTAATATATTCCATATACTTTTTATCTATGTATGATATGTATGTATTTTATTTTAAAAATGGTGTACAGAGTAGTTGCAACAAGTATTTAGAATAGCAATTCCGCAATAGTAATCATTGTATATTTAATGAGTCTTTGACTGCCATCACACGTGTGTGACGCCTACAACAAAAATTGTTACATGTTGTTTCTTTAAAGTTATAACATAAAATATGAAATAATCTTCAAATAGAGGATACGTTACGTTTCATATATTATTTAAGCAATGCAGATAAATAACAAAAGAAATAATGCTCCCGAACGTGTTAATATGTTCAGTATAGTAATCTGCATAAAATACTTTGTTGTACCATTACTTGAACAAGTATTTAGCATTGTTTTCTATTGCAGTACAAACAGGACGCGATTGTAATATTTATAGTGTACTTATTAACCCTTTGCACTCGGCTGTCCCCTCTCAGGGGATATCGTAATTCTAACATATCGCCCGGCTGTCCCCTCTCAGGGGACATTAAAGTTTATTAGTGATTACGGGGAATTGAGTTATTTCAGTACAACTTTTTGAGACATGCATGTTTCTCTGAAGTTTCCTTTTGAAATGGCACAAGAAGTCAAATCAAAATATAGTAAAATTACTAAGATATATAGAAGAAATGTCAACGTGTTTTGTGCGCAACGAGAGCGGGACGAGAACGTGAAAGACGTGCTCGCGACGCGTCCGAGCACTTGTCAACGCAACTTGAAGAGAGCGATAAGAGGAGTTTGTAGAAGAAAGGTCGGTATGCGAACATAGCACGCACTGTACATATAGTGAGATTTATAAGTCAAATGAAAAATTTGACCCCACCAAATATGAGTGGTGTGGATCGGGCGGATCAATACGCTTCGACGTATTGTTTCCTCCGTAAATCACTGAAACGGTGGAGGAAGTTATTTTTTGGGGGGTTGGAAATGTGTGTAATTAACTCTTATATAATATATCGGATCTCACAACAAACAAATAATGAAACGCCATTGACGAACTACAAGTTCAATATTCGAACTACTTATCAACACATAAGTCCAATACCATTATAATACGTTGCTTGGTTCCAAAATTATACTAAATCATAAGAGGGTTTGTAAATGGACATTTCCGCCGCAAAATACCGCCGAGTAGCTGCTAGCCAGCGTCCAGAATCGTGTCGAGTGCAAAGGGTTAAAACAGTAAGAAAATCTAGGATTGATACATACATAAATATACATATATAAATATGTATATTTATTATCACATATTTATAACAGATAGGACTAGATTTAGAACAATCACACACTGCTTTAAAATGATTGAAAAATTTGGTATACAAGTGAAGTCAATTTTTTATTGTACTTGTAGCAGATTTTCCAAGAACTTCTGTAAATTACATATTCATTTAAATAAGGACTGCTTTTAATAAGTCATTAGATGAATGATAAAAAGGCAACTGTCGACTGATATTTAAAATGAATTACATTTGATTTCCTTGAATTTTCTCACGGAAGAATACTATTGTAGATTTTGTATCTTTCAATCGTAGATCAAAATCTTGTTGTTGTATCGCCAAAGATAATCTATTAACTCGATTGTTCCCTTTGCCTTATCGAGTTTATAGTATCGATATAGCAATGTTAGTCATTGTAATGTCATTTACAAACGGAAATTTATTCAGTAATTGCAGTGTCGACGACTTACAACGATACCAGTCATCCGTATAATTTGATGAGCAGTGGACAATCGATGACCTAAATATGCAAAGTTGTGATGCGCTTTGCTATGCAAACGAGCCTGGGAAGACAGTTTTGTCAGCGTATACGTTACATTTTAAACAAATCTGTTTCATAAAAATTTCAAACCTTCAATTGTACTATCAGACATATGAACAAAAATCACAACTATGTCTAAAGCTACAATAAATAATAGAATGCAAATGTTTAGAGATATTATATGTATTTGTTGCACTATAATAAAAATATAGACGTGCGGAAACGTTGTCAACAATTTTTCGAAATTTTCACATATGACAGTAATAATAATAATAAATATTATTATAGACACAGTATAATGTAACTTAGGGAGTATAATTTTATATAATAATAATAGAATTTTATTGCAGAGAGAGAAGAATGGAGAATGAAAGGAAAGAATGTGTGAAATGAGATAAATAATTATATATTTATTTAAATGTTTATACATTACAGTTAAGTTAAAGATATTAATGACACGTGTTATTATTATATAAACGTTTCAAATTAATGAATATAAAAAAAAAACCGAAATACTAAAAAATTGTTGTTCCCTATACAATTTTCAATTTAAGTTCGTAAAGAATTTATTTTCTATAAGGTAAAAGAAGTTTCAAGGTGTCTTTCGAATTTATTTATTGTCATCAGTAATGATAGAAAGAAGCAAATGACGGATCTTCTTGGAAACAATAAATGGATGTAGACACTGTTTGTTTCAAGATCGAATCAATTAAGTGCGAATGTTCACAGAAACAGTTGTTGAGGTTCTCTTTGTTTATTCGCGAGCACACGTTCAGAAGTGTTAACAGTCTAATGTATACTTCGGAAAATAAAGTGCCGCTACGTAAATCCTCACATTTCGACAATCTGAGCAAATAAATCACTATGTTTAACAAATCTCGCGTATGGTACGTTCAGAATTTTATAAATCAGGGTTATAGTTATACTTTTTAATATTTAAAGAGTGTTGTTTCAAATTGTAAACAGTCACAAAAGAAATAAATTTTCCGTTTGACAATTTGTCATTTACAAAGTTGTACATTTTTAGAATTTTATTTTATGATATAATATTTGCAAAATTCTTAATTTTTATTTTATCATGTATCAATTTCGTTTTAATATCGCAATATTCATCAATAACTAAATGAATAAGTAGTAAAAGATATAAAATTATTTACATCTAGAACTGGTTTTTTTTTTCATCATAATTCTTTTGTAATCAGAAACGAAGTGTAAAAAACGCAATAACTTCGTTTACGATTTAATATTTATGGTCCATGCCTTTCATAATGTGTGAATGAAGTAAAAAATTGGTGATAAAAAACACCAGCTTTGCTTTTCTTTTTATTGACTAGATCCATTAATAAAGTGAACAACTCTACGTAATTTAGCACCGTGGTGATTCATAAATTCAATTTTGTACAAACCGTAATCAATGGCATTCTGTACAGTGCAATTATAATAAATTACAATTCGTGGAAACTCCACAAGCTGGTATTGAGAAAAGGAGTCCAATTTTTACATATAAAATTACCAATATTCAAATTTGATTGGCACGCACGTGTTCTGCCCTTCAGCATTAATTATCGCTACTTTAAAAGATTGCACAAACCGTAGTTAATATATGCTTTTAAAATAACTGCCATGCATCAAGTAGGTGACTGCAGCGGCAGACACGTGTCTACCGTGGTCAAGGTGTGAAATACTGGCTCGTGGCGATATTATTAGATATTTACAAGTGAAAGTCTCGTCTCCGAGATCGTCGTTTATAAATAATTCCCTCGTGGCAGCGTAAAGCGATGCTTCCGCACTAATAAACGGACGAGCACGACCTATTTTCGCTCTTGGAAATGTGTCTCGTAAGCACATTCATTTCTCCAGCAACGTTTACATGTATACGTGTTGGTGTTGGAATTTTATTTCGTTGAGTTTTCAATTTTAATTTCAATGCATCCATCCATATCATTGAGTATTATTGATCGGATATTCTTAATGTACTCAATATTTTTCTTGTTATATATTTCTGTAAAAATTGCTTCTTGCAATCATTTAATATATCTACCTTTTTTAATTACAGAATCATTATCAGTTATTGAGTTAAAAGTTATTGAATTACGATATATCGTTTATTTCTCAGATTACTTAAAGCTTTAATACATGATTTAGTTTTGTAAGGAAAATATTGTTGATATTTCTCTGAAAGAGTCAAGTTATGAAGTATATATTAGGTATGAAAATTCGTATGCAAATCTCTAAATTTTGTATCCTAAATAGTACGCAAACTGTCTTATTGTTATGAGCGGCAAATACTTAAAAATCATGAAAATCATGATTTTCCACGGCTTTTGACCGATAACTGTGAGAAATCTGGAGATCTCGTATCTACCATTTCCTGTAGCTTATTTCTACGTTAATCGAAGCAACACGCGCGTTAATCACCTTCAGTGCTAGATAGATTTGGCGTTAACCCATTTGCATCCGCAAATGGAATTATCCGCGCGCGACTACTGCAAACTGTCGACCAATTAGTTAATTATTTCCAAGATTAATTACCAGATTAGTTAAACATCGACACGTTCTTACACGACTAAACTGCTCGATACATATCACGATGAAGCGATAAACAAGTACACATAGTTGCAGACCATTCTTCAATTGGCGATAATTGACAATCATCGCGCGCGAATTATTCCGCTTGCAGATGCAGATGGGTTGATGGAAAAAAACAAGTTTCATGTTAATCGACCAGAGGAAACTAAACCAGTGAAAACGGAAGAATATTGATTGGTCGGTGAGGTCGACGGGACAATTGCTTCTTGAACTTTCGCATGACCGAAGAAGACGCGGGACACCGAAGCATCTGCTGGAACAAGGGAACGACGGCGTGCCGCAGCCTGTGTCTTCGGCTATGAATTACACGTGTGCACCCTCTCGTACCGGTCGGCGACGCGATCGATGCAGGCGATGACCTGATTACTATGGACGTTGGTGCACGTGTCTGCACCGGAGGAAGGCAACGGAAAACCTCGACACGACTTCTCGTCTCCCCTCTCGACTGGTTGCCTCCGTTCGCACGGCTGCGGCCGGTTTGACCTCGGATTTTGTTGCACCACGTGTGCCCGTGAAATGGCACGCTGATAAACGCTCTAACGGAAGAACGGTTAACGCTAATAGCCGTATGCAGCTTCCACGCCGCGCCACGCTCTACATTAATTATCTATTAACCCCTCACCGTACCATATTCTTCGCAATTACTATGATTAGAATTTTTTCGATCGCACTAATTTCTTCGAAGAAAAAAAGGAATTTTATATTTATTGTGTGCTTACGTCTTGTTCAATGTTTAAATAGTTTAAATGTCGATCACAAGAGAATGAAATTTGTTTCCTACTTAAAGGAACCGATAAACATTTATACCTAACAGCTTGTTATTAACAATCACCACCACGAGTCAGCAGACTCGTTAAAGTACGACAAGGGGTTAACCTTCTGTCGCATAATTCTCTCAGAAAGTTACAAGTATCAAAATTTTTAACTTGACATGATTTCTCGGACGAAACTGGAATTAATGTGAGCTAAACGTACTGTACTTCATTTAATGAAAAGGGTATAAACCAAACTATACATATAAGTATTGAATTCGTGTCGCTTCGATCACATATAACGTTCATTTTTAATTAGGTTCTGACATTTCTCTTCATTGCAATATATTGAACGAATGATTTTTTACAACGTTGCCTCACAATTCCTGTAAATTGGAATTAATTGAACCCTACTAGTTCAGCAAATTAGAAAATGATGATGTCAATCTACCACAATTCTAACACTCTTTAAAGATACTAGATGAAGAAAAAGTATTCAAGATGAAAAATTTAAAGAAAAGTTAAAAGAAATTCTAGCTGCAAAAGTAATAAAATTTGTTTTAAATTTAAACAATTAAGCTAATTATGTAATTTGTATTTTCTTGTGTAAATATTTGTGATTTTTTTGTTAATCTTTCTCGTGCATTTATTATTATAAATATATTTTCTTACTTTTTGTCTATATCCAGCAAGTTTCACTACGTATTAATTTAAAAAAATACTATACCATTGCTCTGCGATATATTCTATATAAAAAGATCTCTAAACATAATTTTAAAACCAATTCAAATTTAATGGTCAGGTATCCTAACTTGTGTGTTAAAAATTGTTGAGTCAGTAAAAAAGGTTTGAAAACGATAATCCACCTGTCATTTTCTACATTGCAATTAGCAATAGATATGAAATGTATCAAATGAATATTGAAAAACGGTAATCGTAATATGCATGACATACATGTTGATAGTAATGTTCGTCGTTAACGGAGACAAATATTTTAAACTGTTCGCTCGCTCCTGATGTAATATGTAGCAGCACGAGCTCCACTTATAATTATACAATTCGTGATACCTCCCGGACTGGTAGACTGCTTTCGGTAAACATCTGCTTTTAGCTTTCACCAAAGGAAAAAATTAATTGGCCTGGCTTCAAGCGAATTCATACCGACTATAATTCACCTCCCATCGAAATATCTCAAAGCATATTTTATGTAATGACCGTATACACTGTACATCATTTCTGACGCGGTACAGACAAATTGCAGACGATATTATTCGCGAATGACAGAAAAAATATTGCCAAAATCTCTGGATATATTTATTGCAAACCAACGTGCACAAAAATCCTGTATGTATAGAGACTATTATTGTATTAGTACTTCGACATCTTAGAAATTATAATAATGCATAATTTGTGCAAACAAAATATTTTGTATAAAACTTATAATATTTTATAAGTTCATGCAAGCTTTATACAAGATTAGTCATATTTATTTACCTAAATATTCAAAGCGAAATTTTCAGTAATAAATCTCACTGTAAAATGTACATTAGCAGGGGAGAATTTTCAAAAAATCTAGCATACATTTTATAAAAAAAAAACACAAAAACGATTAATTTTTCATGGGAATGTCAAAAAGATTGATTAATAAAGGGATATAATACTTTAAAATCTGTTTTCTTCTGACGATTAAATCTACGATTATTATTCAACCGTGTAATTTTTCGCGTTTAGTGCGAGCCGAGGTGTCCGTGTCCCGAACAATGGTAACGTAACGGTAATTCTGACTCGCGACGAATACGTCACGATAATTCACGAGGGGAGACGCCGTGATATATCGTAGGTGTCAGATGTGTGTCGGTATATTCGCAACCGATCAAAGCGGCCGGCCGAACAATACAGACATCCGTCAGGAATAACTTCCCAAAGAGCGGCGGCGAAGACTAAACGGGGAGCTCCGTGGAATTGCAGAGGGGTTGCACTGGGGAGAACGGAGAGGGAATTGGGTGGCCTTGAGTAAGGGCGCACGTGCCGTATACATTTGGTTTATCCACGTTGCATCGCACTCTCTGGCCTGAGCGACGATAACTTGTGACCAAAATTCAAATTTCTAGCCTTCGTATTTCGTTCAATTTTTGTTTAGATATTTTCAGTCCAAAATTATACACTTTTCCAATTTATTTTATTATTTAATTATATAAAATTTATACGTGAAATGGTCATCGATTAATGTATACAAAATTTTATTCAAAACATAAAACTATAAAAAAAATTGTAAATTCAATTTTGGCCACGTGAAGCTAATTTCCAGTTCACCGTGCATTGGTTTT
Source organism: Augochlora pura (assembly GCF_028453695.1). Lineage (NCBI taxonomy): Eukaryota > Metazoa > Arthropoda > Insecta > Hymenoptera > Halictidae > Augochlora > Augochlora pura. The sequence goes on along the minus strand of NC_135774.1, from coordinate 20,538,880 downwards.
CGAACGAGCTATTCCAAAGTAGAAAAATTTCACCGATACACGTACACACGTGCGGCGCTTACAGTTCAATGGAACAAACGATTATATTTATCGTTACCGGCTATTTACGGCCTTTTCCGATTGTTACACGTGGAATGCAACTTACGTGCGAACGATCACGATCTTTCGCCCTGTTATTGGCAAACCGCGACGTCAACACGTGCCACCGTGAAAACTTTCGGTTAAAAATAACATTGTCACGATTATGCTTGCATGAGAAAATGATTGCACGCATTTCATGCTGATAACAATAGCCGTACAACAACATACGATAACTTTAATCACAGCCGTTTTGCGTACCGATTCTTTTGAAAAGAATTCGAATTATGAAAATACTTGCAATTAATAAGATAGAAGATTATATTTAGATTATTGAGAATACCGTTGCTTAATTTGAATTTTTTAAATAGGAAATGCATGTATTTTTGCATGCTTTGCATGAAGCAATTAAAAATTATAACGGTGTGGTCACGGAATTACCACGCATAAAAGTAGTTTGAGTGTTACGATGATAATATAAAAAATTATATAGTTTTGTGAAAATATAATTTAAAATCATTGGTCAATCATTTAAATAGTACATAACTAGTAAAACTACTTTCTCACACAAGTTAGAAAAGATATGAACATTATTACTGTTATTCATACAGTACACAATAGAACTTTCGCCATCATGGAAGAATAATTTTACAAGCTATATTGTAAATAATACAGTGTTAAAACCATCTTGAAAGTATTATAAGTTCCGAAGGTATTACTGTAGCAACTCATGTATTATTGTAACAGATGCATAAATTACGTCGTGTGATTATTGAAGTTGCTCCAGGTTTATAAAAATGATATCAAGTCGTACGCAAACGGTGCGCCGTGCCACGTGTCGGACGTTTTGAGAAAAAGAATCTTATTATTCCGCTCAAGTCTGCAGAGGCTGTCGATATCACAAGCTCATAAGAATGACAGAATTGGCCACGTGACAGCATTATCGATTATTTATTACCGTACCACAAGCTGTTGAAAATCTTGCACGAGGTACATTCGACATTTATCATCCACGAAATGATCGTGTTACAGCGATACGTAATCTGTTCACAGAATTTAAATCACGCGACTCGCAATAGGTTCTTCTGAATGTCCTTTAATGAATTTAACTTGAATTATTTAACCCTGAATTGGTGTAATTATATTTACGAAAATTACTGGCGTACCAGAGTTATGAGAGACTCAAAATAAAAAGTATATAACTAAAAATATTGAAAAGTTTACTAATTGTTAATTAAAGTATAATATAATTAAAATTTTTTATTCTTAACTAGTGTAGGAAATCATAAAAACATAGAAAATTGAAGTTTTACAGCAAAATGAAATAGAAATATTACGAATGATTCCAGTATACTCGTTCGCTACTAGCTTTAATAACTTTTATATTTTTGCAGGAGAGTTTTTATAGAGCGAATTTAATACAACAGAAACAATGTGGGACCGCACAAGAGGAATATTATAAATCGATGGACGTCTACTTCTTACAAAATCTTAACAACAACGTTGTACTGATTATTACTCACGGAAGTGACACGTGACCTCTTATCAAGAACGAAGTTAATAATAATTTTACGTGAAACGCGCTTCTATAAACCAGGCATTTTGTACGAAAAATTAAAGAAATATATAGTTTGTGAGAATGTTGATTACATACATAATCGAGCGGGGATCTTAGTAATTTCTTCTTAATTGTCAAGGAACGAGAGACAAAGTGGATATCAATTACCAGCGTGGGTGGACGACAGCCCGTCAAGTACGCAAACAGACTATTACGTAAGAAAACTGTAAACCAAGATCTATTTTCAGTAATAACTACTTCAGAGGAAAATTTAAACGATTTAAAAAATACATGTAAAATAAAAACTCATAATATTCATTTACTAAAATATTTTTACAGGAAATATTATTAATTATAGATGTATTCCTCTAAAAACACTTAAATCAACAAATTGTAGCTATATGGAAGTAATTTCTACGAAATTAACATCAAGAATGATATTAAAAGATAGCGGATACTTTTAAAATATAAACAAACTCTAAAAATATATTATTATATAAATTTTTTAAATATACAGTATAAGCATGCCGTATAATCTAGTTTAATAATCCTAATACGTACACAAATCTGTTTAATGTCTCATTAATAAAATTAAAAATTATGTAAATAAAGATTACTTAAATTTAGAACAATTATATACGTGATATTATTACGTAAGATTATTCTAATGTTCTATAAATTCTACTCGCACGTGTCACTTCGATTTTTAACATCTATAAGTCATAAATAGAGCGTGTGTACGTGGTTCAGATCGCAAAAAAAGTGAGCCACGTGCGTAAACTTGGTTCATTTATCAATAACGTTTAGCAACGAGCCTACATCGCAGCCTTTGATCTCACCGCGTCAGAAAAGAAAGCTCGCAAGTTCAAACGATGCGCAAAAGCCACTGATAACCGATGATTAGTTATCTTTTACGAAACCAATTTGTACAAAGATTTGAGTTTTGTAATGGTAACTTTCAGGGCTGTAAGTCCAGACAATAAACACCCACCGTAACAAAACTGATAGGAAAAAGATGACCTGCATGCGTACGTTTGAATAATTTTCTTCACAACACATTATTAAGGACCATTAAAAATAATTATATACTTTAATAAATACGGTATTGTAAGTTATCGCTAATGTTAGCTATTGTTAGTTAAATTGACGTCACGTTTTAATCACATAGCTAGTATTTAGCGTTTGTTAGTCATTTTTATCGTAAATGCATAAGGAACTGCAGTCTAATGGTAACAATTCTTTGAAAATTAGAGTATGCACGTGGAAAAGTGTTCTATGGATCTAATATTTTTTACCGTGTCAGTATTGAACGATAAAACGGTTTAGCTAGAGCCGCCAGCATTTCGCGGACCTCATGCCTCATAGTATGTACTTACTACGGATCAAGATAAAAAGAGGATTTAGGAAATACGCCGCAAATGGCCGCATACACGTGCTCACTTGAGAATTATCGTTAGACAAGCTTAACGCGTCTATTGGAAAACTGTATAGGACTATTGCTGGAAATATGACTAACAGTTGCGTCATTGATAGAATGAAATTGTGTTCCAGCGTAAATGGTTTCCGCAATTATAACCGATCCTACCGAGCATTTAAAGTATTTCAATATAAAAGCGACAAGCCTGGACTAACTTTTCGTCATTTTAATTACAACATATACAGCTATAGAAAAAATATATGTCGAAATTTTGTAAAACAAATTAACTTTACAATAAGTGGATTAAACGTCTGAACTTTTGTGAAATGATAGAATGGCTAGTTTGTTAGAAAATGTATAAAAGAAAATGTGTACAAAGCTTCCGTATCTTGCAATTAATGCAATCAAAGATAACAAAGATCAAAGTTTGTTGAGACTTCCGACTGAAAATCTTAAGAAATTTAGAAATTTTGTTATTTTTCGATTGTTGTCGCTTGATTTTGCGCCAACCAATTACTTAGAAAAGTTAAAAAGATGTAGTTCTTGAATATTTTCATATAAACTAGTTCTTCTAATGTCTCAAAAGAATTCAACTACTTTGGATCAATTTTCGAATATTTGTTCTTTTTTGAAAGATGTTTCTATATAGTGCCGCGACTGTATTTAGATTAAGAATTATTTCATATAAAATTAAGGATTCCAATCGTTACCGAGAACATGACATACCTATACGATTTAACTTGACAATATTTTCTGGCATTATCCATACGGTAATTGTTATTAATATTTACACGTTTTATCAGCATTAATAGTAGAAAATGAAAGACATGGGTCATGTATTAATATTGATGCGACGTTTTTAATTATTGGAGTCAAAACTAAATTTCGCAAATAAATTTGTACTTTCTTTTGTGTTTTCATATTGATTTCCAAAACTAAGCAAGTTTTTTGATACAACATTTTCATGTACACCATAGGAAGATGAAAATTACTTTCGAATTTCAATCACTTTTCTGCAATAGATTTCTATTTTTTCTAATGACGATCATACAATTAATTTGATAGAAACAGACATACAAGAGATCGGTAAATATAGTGTTAAAGACTTCGATCACGCTATTTTCGACCACGGACTTCTATTGTACCTACAATGCCACGTGCAATTTAGGAATCCATCCAGATACTATTTCAGTCGAAACTGTTTCTCAATCGTAAACAGTCATTCGAGCTTTCCTGTGCTTTACCAAACATTTGTCACTCATGCGAAACGCATGAGAAGTTCATTCGCAGCAGTATCGTTAATATGAGCTTGAAAGTTAATCGCCTTTTAAGCAATTCTGTTTTGTCTTTCGTAAATAGTTTTTATCCAGGTTTCAAAATATTCAATTCAAGAATGATATAATGACAAAATAATTAGAAATTCATCTAGAAACAAATATATTTTACTCGACTGTCTTCCATTCTAATAAATATATCTATGCATGCTATTATCGCTGGCAGTAAACGTGTTAACAGGTATTTCCACTTTTTTTTATACTATAACCACCTTCAACCGTTATTCGAATGATTGCAAATAAACGGAAATACATTAACTTCTTCAGCGGAAAAGGGAAGAAACATGAAATTACTGATAGTATGACTCAATACATTTGCATGTGCGTCATAGGAGTTTTAAATAGAATATTGACAATTTTCAAATCACATTTCCAGGTAATGTAAAAAGAATGACTAGAGGATACAACGATAGGAACGTTGTCGTTTCATGACAATTAGTGAAGGTAACGTACAATTACTTGTCTACTGATAGTAACGTTAAGACCTTTAAATCATTGTAACTTTAACGATTTTGCAGTCATGATTTTCAACTTTTACCTGAAACATTAGAGAAAATTCAAGCTCCTAGCGATCGACTTTAGCAACAAAGTCAAACGAAAATGTGAACATTGTTCGAGTTAAAGCAAAATTGAAAAAGGGTAAAAAGAGGAAGAATTGATCGGAATGTAAAGAGTGGCGAATTGCAGGTCATTGCATTCAGTGATTTATGTAGGAGATCGGAAACGGAGCGGCCACGTGTAGCCGTTCCTCCTCCGCCTCTGTTCGCCTTGGTGGCTCGCCAATGCGCGTCTATTGTTCCCCACCATGCCGGCCCGATCGCATCTCACGCTACTGACGGTACCGACGCTACACACGCCCTTCGCGGTAAAAGGATGGGATATTCCCCGTGGATACACGTGGCCACCGCTGCCGGGTTCGACGACCTCTCAGACTGTGCTGTGCGTCCTCACGCAGTGCTTTTCGGTGATGTACCGGTGGGGGATGCGTACGATGTCCCCTTGTTCCTCTCCTTCTCCTCCACCCAAAGCTCCCTTGTCTCCCCTCGTCTCACCCGAGCCCGCCGCCGACGAAGGTACAGACTCTGCCGTCTGGCAACGTTTCCATCGAGTAGCGATGGCTACTCAACACCTCCTCGCGCGTGTGCTCGAGCAAATTGTTTTTTTCGAGAGTTACGGTCATCCTGCGACCGACCGCTTCAAAGACGAATTTTTTAATGTCAAACTTATGGTACTCTGAACGTGCATAACGTTGGTTACTTCAGATGAATGACACGATTCGTTAAGATATTGTGTCATTTTTATTATAATAGATATATATGTTTATTTAAATATTTTGTCATTTTCATTTAACAGATATTTAGACTTTTATTTAGAAATTTTGCCATTTTTGTTATAAAAGATATTTAAATATTTATTTATTTAATCAGGTTTTTATTCAATTTTTCACTACGACATAATTGTCATAATTTCAACAATTTTCAGATGAAAACATGAAAGTTCTCTTTTTGATCGACTCGGTGTACTTACTGAGCAAACAGATGTAGTATCTGTTACTCGCAAGCGAATCAATGAAAGTCCCTAAGCGTGAAAGATGAAATAACGAAGGTATGGTTGCTTTTAGGATATGGCTCTTCAAGAGTATAAAAAGCACTTATCTGCAGATAAGGAGAAGAATGAAACTTGCATAGATTGATTTTTAAGTTTTCAGTTTGACTACATATTTCAGAACTAGAGCCAGAGACTGTAGATATTAACACACTCTCACAACCGGTCTCGTATCCATTTGCACGCAGAATTTAAATATTATCATTTAGCTATTTAGTTTTAGGCAATTAATTTAAATTGTGAAGTGTTTTATAATTTAGTAGAAGAATAAGGTGTTTAGGAATACCTTAAAACATATCTTGAATAAAATTGTTAAATAAAAATATAAATGATCGTAAGTATACTCAATTATATTTTTGTTAACAAAATCTGCTACTCGAACGTTAAATGACACTTTTTAAAATTAGGAGAACAGAAATGTAGGATAGTGAACTGAACTATTGACTGTTGAAATAAAAAATAATTTGGGTTTGATGTCATTGTTTCATTATTATAATTAAAAGCTAAACTATTTGAAACAGAAGAATATGTAAGATGTAAAGTTTATAGAATTATTGACCTAATATACTCGTGCCTTGGAATCCAAGTGTATGTTATCGAGTTTCAACCCTGGAAAGGCTAATGGGGTAAGTTTCTCTGTCCCATCAGTTATAATCAGACTCAGGATCTTTACGCTTTTATGTCATGTGATCTTTGAATTGCAACAAAATTTAGACGTTGACACAGCAAATTTTTCTTTTATCTAACTTTTTGTAAACTGTAGTATCAAAATTAAAAGTATAAATTCTCCATTATAACTACTTCTTTAGTCTAGAACATTTCATAAAAATTATATATTATTGCTTATATTCAAAATAGCGGCGAAGCAATGACTTTAATATCGCAAACGTGAGTTTCTTAATACAGTTATAAAAAAAGGTGAAATATAAGATGAAAATTTGAGTCATTTTTAAATATTTTCTTATTTAAACTAATTTCTAAATTTTACGATTTTGTTTGGACAGTATCCAATAGACCTTCAAATATTTTTAAAAAGTTCATTTTAATTTAAAAAAGAAATCCGTTCGATTCAATTTCAACAATATTATGTTGATATTGTACGTTCAAATCAAAACTGTAGAATGAAATATTAACACATTTCTTAAATTTGCGTGACACTGATTAAATCTTATTGTTAGTTAGCCTGAATGATCGACGTTTGAAACCTTCTCAGAGCCCTTTTATTCTGTTCCAAAAATAATTTCAACTGAATTCTAAAAAAAATGTAACAATTATTGAATACCATAGAAAATACACGTATCCGGGTCCCTAAGTGACCTCACTTTTATACGTGTTTGTAAGTGTTACGAAAGGTAACGTCTAGACGTTAAATGTCTAACGTTCACCGTTTCTTCTAAGGATTCGTGCGGTCTTACTCATTTCTCTATCGATTTAGCTGAGGTATAACTATAAATGAAATTTATAGTGTGAAATTCACCTTCAAAGATTCGAGTTTCTGACTTATCGAGCGACTACAATATTCGAGCAAGAAGAAACAATAAAGAGCAATAACACAATAGAAAAATTACAGTAGTGTTACATTAATTTCTAAATGCAATATCTTCGAAAACCAAAATACAGTAGAGCTTCGATTATCCGAATTATTCTGGATAACATAAACGTTCAGATAATACCAAAATTACTAGTTTCTGTTTTTTTTTTCTTTTACAGTTATTGAAATTATAAAAATTCTCCAATGGGAAACTTTTGATCATCTTCTTTATTGTCACATATGTTATGATAAAAGTCATAAAAGGTTTGACTAAATCCAATCTTGTTATTGTTACGAAAGTATATGCATTGGTAGCGTTTAAGGCTCGGAAGTTCTAGCGTTAAACAATATACATGAATCATATTTATGGTTTTATAATTACCGACTACTTATGGTTAAGTAGTCGGTAGTTCTAGTATTAATTAAAATGGAATTGTTAAGTAGCCATTAAAGATTTTATATTAGTATTATTTTGACTTTAAATTCCATGTTCTCTTTTCCAATAAATAGATTATCTATACTAGAACAAGTGTTCACATCAGAACTGTATATTTTATTTCGGAAATTGCAAACATTTAATTTGATTATGTATATGACAAAATATTAAGAGCACTCTCCATTTTCCCATTATTTAAACATTTGATAGACAATCAAGTTCTCTGAGGACAATTTTGTCAGCATTTTCCGCAAAGAGGAAAATTAAAAAAGTTAAATGAGATCTAAGAAATATGGTTATCCTAAACACTGCGTATATGATGTTCTTTCAGGGTCGTCTCGATTAGCTTAGTCCCATTACTACCTTCGAGCCCAAGCAGAACCTTGCAGTCTGCAATCAACGATCTTATTCTCCTCTCGTCTCTCTCCCCTTTCTCCATCCGTTCGCTTACTCCGGGTCCTATCGTCGTAACTATTTTTGCACGCAGTTTCCTCCATCCTTTTTGGACCTTACTTTTGATTCTTGATGGGGGAACAAGCGCGGAAAAAAGAAAGGCTCGCTGGTGCATAATACGCACTTTGATCGTCGCGAGCGCTTAAAAGCGACCTTTGAGCATGCGAAATCACAAAATTCATCGGATTTAATTTGCTCGTTCAATGGATAGAAATTCTTCACTGTGATAACGATTCGATTTCTGAAATGGTCGATTTTTAGATTGCGTCTAACTCGTGTCGCAGACTTTTTTTAGTAAAAAATATTCGGACATTATTGAAACGCAATAACGTTTTCCAAACGGCAACGAAATTGTTTGCATTATCGTTTATAACTTTAAATTAATTAAATTATGGTATTGTTCAGAATTATTATTTAGCAGATTGGAAGATAAGGAGAAAGATACAATAAATGATCATTATACTGTGGATTTTCAAACAAAATAAAAATGTTCCGTATCAATTGCAAAATGTAGGTATATTAATTCGTCATTACGGCCACTGCTTAAAAATACTTTCCTTAAACGACTGCATCATGAAAGTTTATACATTTACATATACATGTAAAGTCGGCCCGGCCTTTCGAAAGACATTATCGTTTTCCATAAGAGTCTATGCAGTCCCTCTCGAATTAAGTAATTACTGAAATGAATATGTGTTTATATCGATACTGAAGGAAACTTTAAACTTTTAGCGAATGCGATACCATGAGACCCACGGTAAAACTTTCGGATTTAAATTACTCTCTTTTAAAAAGATTGGTATCAAGACAGCCATTACATACAATTACATGTAATTTTCCTGTATCGCTTGATTTCTTCTGCATTTTATTAGTTTTCGAAATTATAGAATGCATACATTAAAGCTAATTACATACATTAAAGCTATATCTATACATTTTTATTTGACTGGCCATTATTCTTTCGCGAATAGGTTGTTTGTGCAAAAAGTATAAATTTCGAATAATCTGATGATCTGATGAATTCTTATGCAACAATATCAATGAAAGCGATAGCGTTGCACTTCGCATGTGTGCCAGACTACAGATAAGAATTTCATTTTTCGATGACGCAAACAAAACACGTGCTCGAGCATGTGGAAGTTTCTACTTTTATTATCTTTTACTTCATACTTTGCAGCAATCGTATTAATACAACACCCGAGAAATTGTGAAATTAAAAATTTACGTAAGTGGAACGTTAAAGGATCTTCAACGCGCCTAAATGCATTGCTAAGTAAGTGTTCAAAAAGTTCAAATTTTTTATATATTAGTTTTCAGTACATTTACAGAGAGATTATTAACTTTAAAGAATCTTTTTTAAAAGGTTCTCAGATCACTCACTATTATTAATTCTGACCACCATTAATGTTCAGATCAGAATACAGTTTACGTACCGCTAAAATTTAGTTTCTATAAAATTATATAATCTTTTACATAAGTAATAATTAATTTGATGAATGTCGTGTTTAACGAGAAAACACGGCGCGAAGTGTTCCTTTACCTCGCGTACTGCAACTTAAAAATGTGTTAAGATTCCCGATGAGATTGTATACAACTTTGACCCTCCTGGTTCGCCATAAAGTTGATGTTAACTTCGTAGAACTTATATTTATGTGTCATAATACGATCCATAAAACGGAACTTACGAGCTCTCTCGGAATGTTACTTTTACGATCACTTGTTTCTAGAACATTCGTCTTTAACATCCCGTGTGGTCCAAAAATAAACAAATACCGACAGGAGGTGCATTTATTTTTTAGAACGGTATTCAAAAGTTTCGAAATAATTTTGATATAATCTTGATCTTTTACTTTAATATTCTTTCAATAATTATTCATTGGCAAATTTCACCAGAAAAATATCTTATTATTAGAATTTTGTTTTTATCAATATAATTTTTACGCCCACAAGATTTATTTGGTATTAATTCATTACTACTAATTTATAAAATAAGTAAAAGAATAGCAATATACAATGAAAAAATAGTAGATCAAACGAAATATTCGGGATCTGTAGAATGACATTAATAAAAACGTTAATGCTAAGTAAAATAAGCTGACCGAGTCGTAATATTAAATAATTTCGAGTAATACAGAAAAAAAAGTATGAAAATTCTTCAATAGTTAACTTTACCAAATTGTTATAAACATAAACTTATTTCAATCGAGTAAGTTAGTAAACTAATTTTATGATCACTATAGGAAAAGTTGAAAAAGTAATTAAATAAATTTTAAATTTATATTTAAAAAGTTGTTTCTCGACGCCTTCTGGAAAACCTTTCATTATCGACTGAGATGCAAATATGATAGAAAAATATTTAATTTACAAATTATTTGTACGACTTCTTATTATATTTGTATTGTCGTTCAGATCAAATGACTTGTATTTGCATTACATTAATATTATAAATCATATCAAAATCATAATGGATTAAATTTTACATAAACACCACGGACTATGTATTGAAGGGTTAAAGTTTCAAAAGCTGTTTTGTAACCTCCTTAGTAAAAATAGCGTTGAATTGAAATTTTAAAAAGTATCTTTTAACCGTTTTCATAAAAGCAGTGTTAAAATTAGTGTTTCAAAAGCTGTCTTTTGACTCCTTCAGTAAAAATAGTGTTATATTAAAATTTCAAAAGCTGCCTTTTGACTCCTTCAGTAAAAATAGTGTTGTATTAAAATTTCAAAAGCTGCCTTTTGACCCCATTGATAAAAATAGTCTTAATACGTCGTATGCGTTAGTTCGAAAAATGGAGGTTTCGTCATTTATCAAAACGCGACTTATACCGTGGCCGAAATCGATATGGAGAATTTGATTTTTTCTCACGAACAACGGGAATGAGTTTAATCACGGTGACCGGGCCCGAAAATGAAACGTGATCGAATTTCTGACAGCAAGTAGGTACACGTGATAGCCTGATACGAAGGCACCGGGTGGTTACATGTTTAAAGCACTTAACGAAATTAAAGCGAGAGAAACGTGTCGGGTTTTGCGTGTGATATCTGGCAGGGCGGTTACGTTCGACTCACGTTGGTCACAATTGCGATCACACGGCGTGTTGTCACGTGTATCTGCACGGTTGCGTATCGGTCGCAACATCATGGAAAAATAAAAGGGTCACGACGAAAGAACGAACAACACTACTGGGAATTGTCAAGATTTCTTGACATCTATGAATTGAAAACTCAGACAAATTGAAGCAATTTATATACGATTTCATTGATTCGTAGACTGACCCATTTATGAGATTTTATGTTATTAAAAATCTCAAGAAAGATTATGTCATTTCATGTTTTAATGTGTCTCATAACTGTCTTCGTTATCCAATGTGTTATTGATTTCCCAGAAATTAAAATGTACTGGAGAGTTTCTGTTTCTTGCTATCTTTCAGTTCGATATTCTTTAATAAAAAGAACATTAACGAATGTTATACTATTTAATCTGATAGTTTTCCAATATGATGCTTCGAATACACAAATTGAACGTTTACGATATAGCTTCGACTACTTCATTTCAACAGGCAAAACAACAAGAATTACAAAAATGTGACAGATTGTTAAGCAGAAATAGCACGATCGAACTTCCTTATGAGAATTGTGTTTCCAGGGTAACTGTCCCATATGTAAAGATGCAGTTCCTTGAATATGGCAATAAAGTTGATTAACATCGGCTACAGTCGCTTCGCTCAAACTGGTTAAAGCACATCCGATTTACCTTCTGATGCAAGAGTTACACGTGTGCATAGTGTATATAGTACACGACTATATCTCAGGAATGAATGATTCAACGTTGCATGATGAGTCATTAGATCAGCGATAAGTGCGAATACTGATGTTACGGTTGTATGATTTAAATACCATCATAGAAAAAGATACAAGATATACTTATCCATCGACTGACTAAATTAAAATGTTTGCATACAGTATCTGCAAAACGTCCTACACATAAATTGTAATTAGAAATTGCAAACTAACGTGAGCTTTGTTTTATGTGTCAACCTGTAATTTTGTTCGTTCGTGCAAACATTAAAAAATAATGGACGTTAATGATTGCAGTGTAAATGTCAATCATTTTATTCATTTGGATCTACATGGTAAAACGTTCAGGTCATATTTTTAAATTACCATAGCTACCTTATGCTTACTGCTATTATTAACACGTATGCTTAGCAGTGTGAGTGAATAATGGGACGACAGAGTTTATGTTTATTCAAATTTACGTATCATCCCAAGACAAATGAAATCATTGTATGCATAATATAGGTACAGTAGAATATTAACATTTTAGCACAACGAATTTAATCGGTCCATCTTTTGTAACAAAGAATCTAATTTCGAAAATTTTATGTACCTGCAACATATTTAACGATTGCGACCAGCTGAAAGAAAATCCAACTTTGATATTCAGTCTGTATAATAGAACAGCGACAAAATCGCTAAAACTTGCAACACTTGAAAATATATAAATCTAAACCACAAAAATATTAGTTCGACTTTGAAATAACTAAATAGTCTAGTAATTTTCTTCACATTTAGTTTAGCAATTAAAAATTCTATTAAGAAGCGTCCCGTAAATAAAGTAGTTTTCAAAGTAGTTTTTATTGTTATCACAATTTTCGCATGACTAAAAGAATTAATCGATATTTTAGACGTAAAATGTTCAGACTTTAATTACTCTGACAACGAAATTTAAAGAAACTAAAAAAGAAGTTGATGTGAACAGCTCACATAAATACACTACGTCAAGAGTGAGTGCCTAAAAAAATATGTTAATGAATTTTGTTGAAGAAAATTGATAAATAAAATTCTCAATGATCCCAAGCGTAATTATTTATATTTTAATTAAAAAGGTCTACCGTCGAATGTTATAACAAAACGAAACTAGAGTACCATATACTGCATTACAGATAGCGATTACTGTTAATACTTTTTTTCCAATCCGAGCCACGGTGCGCTACGATTGCCTCGTACCACTACGTAGAAAGAGATCGGCACATGCCGCGGATTGAAAATCTCGTTGACCTTCCCGCGAGTACCTATTCCAGCCCTCGTTGTCTTCCACGTGTAAATGTCGTCCACGTGCGATCACGTATATTGGCACACATTTTACAAGTCAAGACTAAAATAAGTACTTAGGTGAAATCAAGCGTGGGCTTCACCTTTCCGGACGTTCGACCGTTCGATCAGATCGATGTATGTATAACGTGTGTTAAGTTTGGAACGGAGTTCGCGGATATAGTTTACTGACCAATTGCGCAATTACCGAAGTTTATTAATCCGACATGGACAGAAGATAGTTCGATGAAGATCGATGGTTAACGTTCTCTTTAATGTTCCTATAACAAACTGCAGTCTCAACGAAGCGCTGATGACACCGTGAACCATGGCTAATTGTTTATAGCATGGCTTATTAGGTAACTATTTTAGGAATATTTCGTTGTTATTAATCTTAATGTCTTTAAGTGATGTGTAAGTGGATTAATTGTTAATTTGAAGATTAATTTTAGGTTTTCATCCTTTAACGATCTAATAAATTAATTATGAACTTTGAGTAAAAATTCGTATAATTTTTAATGTACTAAGGTATAATGAAAACATTTGAATACATTGTTATTAAAATATTTGGAATAAAAGGAATTTATAATATAGATCAAATATGAATTTTTCGAATGAATTTAAAGATAAAAATTATGGAAAAAAAAATAAAAATTTTTCAATTCTCAACTGAGTCTTATTTAATAAATAAATGTATCAAGTATTTTTTAATTAATAAACAAATGCATACAGCTTAAATGAATCAAATGATATTTATGGCGCTGTATAGGGAAATATGTGCTTTCTAGTATCTAGTTATAAGATTAATTAAATAAGAATATATGAAATTAATATTTATTAAGAATTATTTGCTACTCTATATGCATCTGGCCACATTCAAATTCTAATTATCAATCAATTATTAAGGAAAATTTAAATGTATCTGAATGAATAGTCATTCTTTATATCACTATTTTTGATTTTGCATAAAAATGTTGTATTAAATCGTTTATGATAATTGTCGTAGTAATGTGTCAAGAATTGACCGCACTTAACAGAGTACGAATACTGCAACGGATGATTTAGTATATGCACTGACAATATAAAGAAACATTGTCTACAAGAAGAAACTGGCGTAAATGCAACGCATGCGATCAAATCGAAACGAATTTGCTATGCATGCATTTCTTGTATTCCAAAATTTTTTATTTCATTTTGCAATAGCGCACACACGTAATTCTTATACTTTGATTATATGTATTCGGTTTATAAAGAATCACATTCGTTCCCGTATTATAAATGCGAATTAAATCGTACAACGTGGTTTCTTGTTCCATCCTAATCTTATTAAAGCACTATAATCGAATTCATGAATTGCAATCATTTGATAAAAAGCCACAAAATATTTTAAATATTTTACACAACTGGCTCAACCAATTATATCAACAACATTGTTCAAATTGTATTTGAAGAAGAAGTTTCTGATCGAATTCAAGATGACATAAATTTCACATGAACAATGTTTAGTTATCAATTCAACACACAACACGCATATTTAACCACAAATGCAAGGAACATTAGAACATAGCGTTGAAATATTACTTACCGGCTTACAGGTTTCAAGACGCCGCACTAATAACCGTAGATCTCTCAAAATAAATGCTCACAGATGCGTTGTTGTTTTTCGTGTTGTCGCTGTCAATCACTTCAACGGATATGAAAAAGTCGGTTTATCGTAGAAACGTACAATTTCTTAATGAACAGTCAAAAGTTCGTCGTTAATCGGATCTCGATAGTTTGAAATCGGTATCGCGGCGGAACTTAGTAAATGTCACTGGACGCGTGTGAACGCACGTGAATCGGAACCGAGCGTGCAATTTTGGAAAATAAATTGTTTAATAAACACGCGCGTTCCAGATACATATGCCGCTGTGCATAACGAATAATGATGATACGGTTGCCAGCGGTGGTTCAGTCACCACGATTGCTCATTGTTACGGTTTCGGAGGAAGATCCAAATCCACTGGCGTCCGTACATCAACTAACGGCGATCGAGCACCGCCATGTTATCCCCCCTCGTGGTTGCGCGCAACACGGTCACGCTTGCGTAGATGCACGGTCCTCGTGCACGCGCGTCGAGCTACGATATTACGACAATCTCGATAACAAAAGCCGCGGCACGTGCACCCCCACCTCGTAAGTATGCGATATTCTAAAAGATTCCGCGGGAAAGCGAGGCGGAACATGCTTTGTAGCATTTTGTCCTTTTTTCGCCGCTTCCCACCGCATTGCCGCTGGCACACAGCGTTCGATTTCAGACGACAAAGTTTCCAAAGACGCAGTATTCTCTCCGTTATTGGAGAAACTTCGGATCTGCAGAATTCTAGTTATACAGAGAATCCCAAAATTGCAAACGAGAGATTCCTGAGATCGTCCGAAGGAAGTTCTTCCTTAGCGAAAATATTCTGCGCGGCTACGTTAAGGAAGGAATCTGACATAGGACGCTGAATTATCAGTGATTTTTAAGAATTTTTTTTCGACAATTATTTGTTATACTTTTCCAACACATTTAGGTATTATTGAATATTTAGGAAGTACAGAAAATTTAAGAGAACATTAACAATAAAGTTTCTTAATATTGCTATAATTGCTGAAGTTGTCAGTTTACCGAGAGGATTCAATTTTTCTCTGATTTAATTATTTAAATATTTATTTAAGTTTAATCATTTTTCCTATAATTATATAAAATTAATTTTGTAAGAGGTTGATAAAAATAATGTTATATTTTGTATTTGAGTGGAAAGTGTTTTAAATAATTTTGATAACATGTACAAAATCAATACACGAAATAATCTTACGTGTGCGAAATAGACTTTAAGTTACAGCAAGATATCAAAAAAAGCAGAAACTCGTACGCTTCTAAAATATTGCGTTAATCGTTTTCAGCCGATCCCACAAATCGTTATAAATGTCACCGGATGATTTCTAAATCAGATGCGAAATCTATGTCAAAGCCAGCAGAGAAATAGAGTTTAACCGCAGACACGTGGTGTTGACTACGAACGTCATAGCGATATCATCTGAAAGATTTACTAATTTCGGTGACGTAAAGAAACCGCCGGTCATGGCATATAGTAGACCCGACGCGACGCATGTCTCCCTTTCTGAATGTAAGTCAGTGATCAGCTGTCGGCATGTTTCCTTGTTATTTGCGTGATGATCATCATTTACACACCTGACTCCGCCGTATGAGACAGCTGCCTTCAAAAACCGCAAAACCATTATTTATAGGGTTCCTTCATCATTACTGTATTTTTCATTTCACCACACATATGCTTTCTATTATTAGGTTAAGTAAGAACCAATAGATTGTATCATAATAAAAATTTACAACATGTTTCAACACGTTTCTTTACATTGAAATGCAGAAAGATGTTAAAGATTTACAATAAGTATTGTTGCTACTTGCAGGCTTTCGATTTCGTTATTATAAATTCTAGAATTAATCAAATTGATTAAAAGACTGAATGTATTTCAATACAAAATTGATTGAATAAGAAATAATGATAAGTAGACTGTGAATCTTTATGAATTTATGGGTATACGCAAGTTTTTTAAATGCAAGTAAACGTGTACATCAATATTAATTAGTTGCATTATTCTTCTATGTTTATTGCAAAACATTTTATAGTTAGTGTGAGAAATTTTTTTGCTTCTTCAGCTTTCTCTAGAAGAATTTACGAAAATAAGAATTTGCATGAAGATCCGCAGTCTAGTTATCTAACAATAAGCGATAGTTAACATGTAATTATTCAATTAATATGATAATGTTGGAAATCAATAGTTATATATTTGTGGATATCTTTTAACACGCTGTATATGTTTTAGTTGTTGTGAAATGGCATTGAACATTGTATTATCCTTGTACTATTCTTCTTTCATAATTGACATTGTCAATAATGCAAACGATAGATTTCGTATGTTATGAAACATAAAGTAGAAATTTAAATAATTAGTTACTCTTTTGTTCTTGTTCCTCTATTTGAAGAAAAATCATTTAAAAATATCAATGTTGCGCAACAAGAAATTTCAACGTTTCGCTTATGTTTTACGTGACTGGCGACGATGTCTGCGGGACATTCGAGAAGAGGATGTGCGGAAACCCTTCGTCGAGTCAATTTAGTTTTAATTATACAACATGTACTCAGTTTTCAGCTGCGTCAGACGTATCCGAGTCGTTCATGATTCAACGCCATCATTTTATTTTTCACTGTTAACCAATTCAAACAGGCTACAATCATTGATTGATAAGAATAATAAAATACTAATATTCTAAAACAAAATCACAATTTATATTCCAGTGTTCTGCACTATTTGTAGATCATATAAAATTAATTTTATACAATTGCAGTTTCTAATCACCGTCTTCTATTCTTGGCACTCTAAAAATCAAAGACGAAAGGGGACATTTTTAGTACTTGAAGGTATTAATACGTTCTTTATTAACGTCAAACGGTCCATTGTTGTAATTTCCACTAATAATCATTCTAATTATTTGTCATAATTGTGTAATAATAGTTAGATAATTGAAACAAGATGGACAAATACCGTGGTCGCTAATGTACGATACTACATTATACATAAAACTCACAATTTTATAGTTTTATCTTAAAGAGTTTAACGATACTGTAATTTAGTACATAGTGTATTATGCATGAAAACTTCATTTTTTTTTTGTATCTTGGTCGTACTTTATAAACTATTTTGGACTTTTTATATTTCTCCTAACAACTTCGTAAAATTTAAAGTTTAAAGTTCATTTCTAAATATTAAATTCGAGTATTATATAAAACAATCCGATTATTGATTAATGCATTGCATTTTATATATGTATAATAGCAACTGTAAAGTCATTTAATCGACTATTAATTTCACATCCATGCAAATCAGACTTGACGAGCCTCAAACTATTTAACTCGGTATTTCTAAATTATTCTTCAAGGAAATACGAATCTGCAAGAACACCTGCAATCGATTAATGAGACTTGCTCTGAAAATCGTTTTTCATGGTAGTTATCCTGGAATATCAAAACAGTTTAAATGCAACCAGTATCGTCCATCGAGGCAAAGAAGGAGAATCGTATAATGATTTTAGACCACGTGCAAAACAACAAACCAGACACGATAAAGAAATATTGGCGTTACAAACGGGAAGGAAAAGTGAGAAGGGAGGAGGTCAGAGGAAGAGAAGGGGAAGGAAATCGCACGTGTAGCCAAGTTCCCCACTCCTGGCTAATTTCTTGGTTGAAAGGAACGTCCTTCACCAATCCTCCCATCCCTTCTGGTCCTCCGACCTTTTTCGACCGTCACAATGCTCCCCCCACCCCCCTCCTCCCTCCCCCTCATTCGAACGAAGATCATGATGACCTGCAACCAATCAGGATCGTTTGTAATGTCTCCACGTGGCGCATAATCGGTGCACACTGCACATACACGCCCAGCATGTGCAGAAATTGGTAAAGTTCTAAACGCATTGTGTAATCGTTTACAACGGTATCGTTCAATTAGATTTATTTCAGGATTTCTTAACTATATATAGGTACACGTGTAAGATGTATAGGACGTTGAAGTTATTATGATAGATCATTCGACGTCTGTTCAAATAAACTTAATTTTATGTTAAATAAAATTAAGCTATAAAGCTTGCCTTGCATCTTGCTGAAGACAAATTTTTCTAACAAAAATGACTTTTCATTTTTTGCAACCACAATTTGTAACAAAAATATCTCGAAACATTCTCTGGTATGCTACATAAAATTCAAAATATTTGCAATAAAAGAGGAAAATACACGAATAGTACGCAATATAATTTAATCCGTAACCAGTAACTACCCTCACGATTAAGCTAGAGGGTTTCATTTTACATAAAAAGATTTTTTTTGTCAACTATCGAATGGTGCAATAATCATTGAAGAATTGTTATATTAATTGTTATTAAGAATTGTTATTATACAGCATTTTTCTGTTTGATTTGGAAGAAGACCCTAAGAATACAATTTTGGTCGAAACATATAATACAGTAAATCGTAAGTACACATAATTGGTATGTCGTGTGCGCTGAAGTCGGATAAATAGGAGCATCGTTCCCGACCTCCAATCGTCGGTAAACAGGTTATTAGTACATTAGATAAACAAAGTCCAGATAAATGGATTACTATCTGTTCATTGGGTAAACAGCGAGGTTGATTATTGTTACGGTCCCTTAAAATTGGAACAATGTCACACAGTCCACGCAGTTACCGTGAAGAGGATACTTATATGTAGAATATAAGTAAAGCAATCTTTTTCAAAAATTCAGTGATTACGATTTTCGGTAGTGAATAATTTAATAGAGACTTTTCTCAACTTCTCGTATTATTGTGTCATTACTTTACAAACATTTCTCAATGGGTGGTCTAAAGGCTATAATAAAGAAGACAGTCAAAGTAATACGTAAGTACACATTTACATAGTATTAAATGACTATTATAATAATATAAAAATACATTTACATATGTTGTACATTACAAGGTCATAATTGCACTATACAAATCAGATAAACTTCAATATGAAGAGCAATTGGTCAACACATATATTTCTCTTCTGATCTTATTTTTTCACTGATTTTTTAATGCTATTCTATTCTCGTCATTTTCTTGCATCAATCCTAAAGACGTACATTGTATTTTATCATATTACATATGATATTCTGTAATTCTAAATAATTTTTTAAATGTTTTGTAAATAAGACTACTTTTTTCTTTTAGCTGACATTTCTAGTGGTTCTCTTAAATTTAGTTTTTTAATTGGCCTTTCTGCCAATTCCCTGACTGCTTGATGTAGTTCCAATTGTAAACCTAGACAAATGTATTTACAAAACTTCAATTCTTGCGACTGTATTTTTAGCTAGTCATCTGGATCAACCAGCCAATTTATGTAGAAGACTTCAGCTCTTCTAAAATTATTAAAAGTTTATTTATTTCTGCATCTTTCTCTGATGGTTTTTTATCCAATTCGATCTGTTTTTCCTTCATTCAAGTCAAGTATGCTGTATATTTTTCTTCTGCAGCAATCATTGTTTCTTTGATTATTGCTTTCGAATGAGATCCACCTCAAATTGATGTCTCTTGATATTTAATACATCCTATTGTATTAAATTTACAAGCAAAAATTGCAAATTGTGTAGTATAGTGATTCCTCATCATATTGAGCCATTTCAGGTTTCGCTTGTGCTGTGCTGATGTCGTGTTCTCTTGCTCACTCACTACTTCTTTCCTTTGTCTACAACTGTGAGGGCAGCACTGCTTAGGTATGAAGCGTCAACCAATCAGAGAAAGACAGTTTCTGTACCATATCTCAAATTTCTGAACCCTATATCCCTGACATGGCGCAGTATGGTGAGGTACTACTGTACTCCAATGAAATCATTTATTTTCTTTAAAAAAGTTACTAACTATTTTGAAAAATGCGTTAGATTTTGTACTACATTTCGATTACACACTATGTACAGACTGACAGACTGCACTCAACGCTACATGTTTGTACTCATGCGAAGTTGGCTCACCATATAAATAAGTAAGAGCAATAAAAAATTGCTCTTTAATAGCCCATAATTGCTCACTAATTAGTTTTAATTTATCACTTATTCTTTTCGAGAAATATCCAAACAAATTTTTGAAATGCCTAGGGATTTTTATGAAACATCAGAGATTCTGAATAATATCATCTTTTCATCTAACCAAGTGCCCAATCTTGTTGTTATCAATAAATGTTAATTTATTCCTTATTCGAAAATTTGAATAAAGAAAGTATGTTTTGATTCAAAACATCGTATCGACGAACAATATAACTTGTCTCACTTTACCATGCTTGCAACTCATTCTACGAGTATTCGCGCATCCATTTGTCTAGTGCTTCATCTGAAATACTTGACACAATATTCGACTTACATTTTTCGCCGAAGATCACAATGAAACAGAACAACGATATTTTTATTTTTTCCGGTTTCGGGAATGATAGTATTTAGACCAGTAATAAACGATAACCGATACCTGCGGAAATTCTTTTTGTTCGAGCCCTGGCATATAGTAGACCTTCTTAGCCATAGGCTCGCCAACCCATGTGATTTACAACACTAAATCTCAGACCATAAAGTGCGCAGTAACGATCTGTACTGTTACGGTCTTAATTGTTCAATGTAGGAAATTCGGTATGGTTCGGATGCCCGTGGAGCGCTGAACCGCTCTGCTCGTGAAAGGTTGTTAAGAGAGGTACAAACTTTGAATATTTTTAGCAAAAGGTACTTCATTTATAAAACTCTAAGGTGTATTTTCTTTGACTGTCGAATTAAATCTGAGGTTTTCTGTGGCGTTCTGCATTTTCTTCCAGCTTCTTTTCCTTCACTCCTTCTTTAGCCAATAGGAAAATTAGCTGAGCGCTGGTGAATTTGCTGGACGTTGATTTGTCGGCCGGTCCGTCTTCCGGTTGCAGCTCGAAGATGGTTGGTGGTTCGACGGTGCGCATGCGGGTGGGAGTGCGCGGGAGTCGAGCGCGCAGGGGTGAAAAGCCCGCCGAAACGAACATTGTGGGGGTGTGCCGCGCACGAAGATTTCGGCTCGAGGACTGAGTAAGAGAGAGAGGTCAGAGAGGGTTCCGAGAAGTCCTTGTCTAAAGATTTACGACGTCCTGTACTTGAGAGATCCGGGTTTGCTATTGTGACTCGTCTAGTTCATGTAAAATCGGAGAGGGTCTTACGAGAGGCTACGTGACTTTCTCTACATTCCTCGATTAGTCTCGCTAGATAAAAAAAAGGCTCAACGAAGAATTTCGTGGGAACTCTCTCATTATCTCCTTACATATTCTCAGTTATTCCTCTCGGCCGATACTGTATCTCTATATAAATAAACGATATAAATTTGTATTTACATTCGAACTTCCCTCTTGTCGCCATTAATTGAAAGTGTATAGTCTAATAGCGCGGTCATAATATAAACTAGTGACTATGTTCGCGTCGCTCATGAAACGTGATAACGTAACAGTACAGAGGGCTGGTAAAATTTCCCCTAGTTCAAAACTACTCGAATTGTTTCATCAAATAAATATATCGCTAATATAAAGGTTCCGGGGAAGTTAGTATCTAGACAAGTAATAAAAGGTTACTGATATCTGCGGAAATACTTTTTGTTCGTCTTAGTGTGACAGTATGGTGCGAGGTTTAAGTTTCAAAATTACGGGCTGTAAAATTCGATATTACGCTTTTCCGATCAGACCACAGAAACAATAACCTCTTGTGTTTCACAGTCTCCATATACATAATGACGGCCTTTTTCAGAGCCTCAAATTCATACGCGTGGGAAAGTTTGTCCTTATTCACTCCAGAAGCGAGAATGTCGTTATCTGAATGAAACCTAAAATGTAGCTTACAAGTTTTTTAAAATTTTAATAACTGTAGAAACGGTTGCCGTTTTAAGATGTTCGCAAATACGCTGCAGTCTGTGCTTGAGAATTCTACAGAGCGAAAAGTAAAAGTCAAATGTCGCGCCTGGTGTTCTAGATGGAGCACCAGGCAAACGAACGCGTGAATAGAGCGAGATCGTAAAGTAAGACGGCTTAGGTTCTCGTCCGAGTGAACATTCACACATAGTGCCTGTTGGTTTCGTTCTGTCTCTCTTGATTTCTTTTCTCTTTCTAAACTAACTGCGTGGGGTGGATGCATATTAAAATGGTGGGGATAAAAGCGCTTGGAAAGAAGAGGTAGAAATCGCTCGCGATGAGGACGCAGTACTGTATTCTTATGTTTACGTTAAGAAGTGCATAACATAAAGCGATACTGAGTAGTGCAACTGAGATTAACATAGTTTGTAGTAGGACATTTATAAATATTGTTAAACCAGTTATTGAAATAACATAAAAATTAAATTCCCTTGTGAGAGTTAATGTACTATGAACCGCTTGGATGATCCTCCGGGTCTCATGAAAGGCAGAAAAACATCTTTTATTGGAATGAACGGTAATTTTCATAGAATTTTTATTCTTCACATTCTTTTATCTTTTTATCGTTAAATAGATCAATTTTTACTGTTTCTAAAATATTATCTTTATTTAATTTATTAGTACCATGCATGTATACTTAAAATTTCTTTTGTTTTCATTGCTTTTTTATGTATATTGATGTACATATTTATCAGAATTTTTTCAAATGTTCTTAAAATAAAATATAAAATGATATAACGTAGGAAGTAGTTATTGTATTTAAATAGAATTTTGCATGAGATTATATTGTTGTTGTTACAACAACAATTGCCAGCAGTCTTGTTTTATTTGGATATAATGTGTTTTTAAATTTATTAATAAGTAAAACATTCTTCTATGCTATACAAAGGAAGACATATAATTCACAATATATTAAAACCGTAACATCTGCTAATTAAAATTAATACATATGTCTTGATTGTATTGTTACAGTCGAATACTAGTTAATTCAAAAAGATTTTATAGTAAAAAGTTGTATTTATTCCAAATATTATCTTATTTCATAATATATTTGCTATTACAAAATTTGTATACATGTTTTAACTTTTGTATCTTATGTAAAATAAGTATTTCATTGCTAGTAATATGATAATATCTCATATAATAAATAATAGAAAAAAAGGCCATCCTGTTAAAAACTTGAATTCTTTGAGAGTAAAACCTTTATTTAAGTATGCACATCAACCAAAATTGATTGCAAACCTATTAAAATGTAGAATACATGAATTATGTGTATTATAAATGTTATATGATGATGAATAAAATTTAAGTATGTATGTTGTATTAATACTGTGCTGTAGACTAAAATTTGATCTCTTTTTTTATAGGTGGTCCAGAAACAGAAGATCAACAGCGCTTACGATTTCAGGTTGAACTCGAATTTGTTCAATGCCTTGCTAATCCAAACTACTTAAACTGTATGTTTTTTTTTTAATTTTCTTTACATAATTTGCAATGGTTATCAAATATACTCATTATATGTTGTTCTAGTTCTAGCACAACGCGGATACTTTAAAGATTCAACATTTATTAATTACCTTAAATATCTGTTATATTGGAAAGAACCAGACTATGCAAAGTATTTGAAATATCCTATGTGTTTGTACTTCTTAGACTTATTACAATACGAACACTTTAGGAGAGAAGTAGTAAATTCTCAATGTACCAAATTTATAGATGACCAACAGATATTATTATGGCAACATTATACTAGACGTAGGACAAGATTGTTGCAAGCAGCAGCAGAACAAACGCAACATGTAAATCCTCAAAACAATGGTATTGTACAACCTAAAGTTCCTTGAGTAATATATATGACCAAAGAATATAGACTGTTAAATGGGTCTATAGAAGCTACATCACAAAAATGTTGCTATATAAGAGTATTTCTATAGTTCCTTACCAGAATTGTTTTATTAATTATATTTTTTGGCTGTGGTAAACTGGTAATAAAGTACATTTCTATGTTCATTATATATACGTGTAATTATATTTCCCTTTTTTCCTTCTACAGCATGCCTGTTTAAAGTGTATACGTGTGATTATTTTGAAGTAAACTTCCAAAGTTTACGATTCAAGAATGGCTTAAGAAAAAATGTCTTAACAAAGCAGCCAAAGTGAAACACTTATCATCACAATAGGGAATGAATATTATAGAACTTTTATTTGAAATACTGTTTTATACTTTTTATACTTACAGAAATAATCTCATATATATGGTTAATGTGGGCATACTGTAGGTACCTTCTATACATAACTTTCAACAGTTTCATATAATGATAACTATTAATAATACATACTGGATTTTCATAAATTTTACATAATATATTTTTTATACATATGCATATTAATATCAGATTTAGACAAGTGTATTTATTATGTATCAGTAGGAACAAATTGAAATAAAGGCACTCCAATTGTAGAATCTGGTTTTCGAGGAGTGATGCTGAAACCTGAGTAGCCGATCATAAATAGCTATCACTGTTTATACTACAAGCCAATGGAAACAAAGGAACATCATTGAGTACTTAGGGGTAGAAGACAAAAATTTTAATGTACACAGTGAGTTTATTTTTATTGTCTTATAAAATCTAACTTTGGAACTCCATATGTAAATATAATATTTTCAGTGAATTTTGATTTTTTCTATCCTCACCTATTTAATATAATATGCAATTTGACATTGAACAAATTCTGTTACTATTAGTTCAAATTTATTCTGCGTTAAAAAATATGTAAATTGTGCACACTAGTCACAGCCTAGATCGTATAGCGCACGTGAGAAAATATTTTATTTTGTAAAAAAGTTTTATTTGGATTAAAAGGATTGTATGAAAAAATGAATTTGCTGGGTATACATATTGGACATGTATTTACATTCATTATGCATTAATACAAAAACGAATGAACTTTCCCATGTACACAAAGAAATATAGTTACTATAGGTATCGAGCAGAGAAAATTCGTAAGTGTTAAGATTGCAGCTTGTACACCTATTACATTTGGAACGATGCATAAACAAGGGACAATAATCAAAATAAAAATTCTCTATCTTGATTATAATAAATAGGAGTTAAATAAAAATTTATTTTTTCATTTTTAACATTTTTAATAACTTGAAATTATTTAACAATATTGTTAAACGTATTTCCTTTATTATTTGGCAAAGACATATTATTCAATTGGACTTTAAATATTTGCCATTTCTTATTGACATCAATTTACAATTTGTTTCGTTCTGAACATTCTAATTCGACAACATTTACATTTCTTACTATCACCAACGATGCTGATTCTTTATAAAATTAATATTAATTATTTATTACAATTAATAGAAATTTTATCAACATTAATATTGATAGAAACGCGATCTCCGTATTAAATTAAACTTAACACTTTTAATTAATCCTTCTATATTTAATTTTACTACTCAGTAGGCTTGTTATCTGTAAAATTAACTAATATACCATTTCCGGCGTCTACCCAATCTTCTGAAAAAAGCTTTGTTCGAAGTATTTCTCTTTCTAATAAATCATCCTCCTTCAACAAATTTTCATTACTTATAATCTCGTTATTCTTCTTCTCCCTCTTCTTCACCGATAACAATTCTGAATCTTCTACTGTATCTGGTAAAACGGTGTTCACAGTTTCTGGCAGAATCAGAGCAAGACCTCCAGATATTAAACAGAGCATTCCGATGACAATTAACGGAATGGTTACAGAAACGTATTCACCCTGGAACAAAAATTCCGATTAGTATTTGATGTATTAATTATTTATTATAAATATACTTAAACATATAAACAAATATCGCGGCATTTCTTTCGATCATGTCTTGGATCACAGTGCAAATCTGTGGCTTACTCTGTGTAATTGTGAAAAGAGTAGATGGACGTAATTCGTGATTCTCTAATTTCGCGTACTTAAATAGTAACCTTTGTTATTATACTTCATTTTTATATCACCTACTTATTTATATAAACGAACATGAACACTCAAACATGTATAAACAATGCTTCTGACGACACTTGTAATCTACTAATTTGTTTTTGATTTGCCGTTCGTGGTTATAATTAGAGTTATGTTTATTATAAATATAAATCTAACTTCTAATCTAATTTAAATACATCAAAATCAGTGGACATTTTTAACCGGTAAAGGTTCCATCTACCCTCGGTTATCCGAGGCATCCCGTGCTGCGACATTTTCATCCGAATGTAATCCGAGCGCGACAGACCTCCTGTGAGGACCAGTTCATCAGTTACTGTAACCAGGGGTTGAAAACAGTTATGATAGCGGTTTCGGTTCTCGAAATAGTTATTCAAATTATTAAGCAAAGAATTAATCGATCTGTTTCAGGTAGAACCGATATGTGTACAACAGTTTGGAACGGTCGTTTTCGGAACCTTTTCAATCCCTGACTAACAGTACTAAACTAACAGTAATACTAGTTTTGAAATGTGATATTCATATAAATGATATTTGTAAATTACAGACGTGTAAATCTTACCGATAACAATACATGCGGTGTGCACAAACTACCGATTTTTGCAACAACCGTGCATAAACCCAGACAGGTTCCTCGCACGACGGTTGGGTATATTTCAATCGTATATAAATATGCTATGCAAATCGAACTCATCACTGTTACTCTGCCAAGTGAGAGTATAATTGTCTTCGCGAGGTCTGAAAGTGAAAATATAAAAGATTAAGAATCGCGGTACTCGAAAAGTGGATGTATACGTTCCTACAAACACGAGTCAATTTATATCAATTAATAATAATAAAGCACTGTGTAAATATCAATTTGTACAAGTTTTGGCCACTCTGCGATCAAGTTGCCCAATTTCTAGTCACTCGGCGACCAAGTCGCCTAATGTTTGATAACTCGTCGACTAAGTCAATTGGTCTGACAGCGCATAACAATTCCGAAGGAATTTTACTACAATCACATTATGGATATTTGTTCTTTTATCTTAGATTTAGAAAATATCGCTTGTTGTATTGAGCACCTACCGACTTCAATCACAGGTTTCGTCAAAATAATCATAGCAGCCAATAAAATACAAATAACGCCGTTGAGAGACTGGTATACAGACATTGGCCCTCGTCTACCGTATCTGGATAACACAAAGTAGACGAAAACGTAGGTTGCAATTTCTAATGCTCCGCCAAGCGCAAATGTGATATGCCGGTTGATAGGAATATTTGGCACCAGTGTCATAAATACGCAACATGACATGGAAGACGTTAACCTTCGAGAAACAGGAAAAAAGAGCATTAGGTACATGCTCAAGTATAATACGATATAAATGGTATACCGTAACATTATGAACCTAATTGTTAATTTTATGAGCTATATAATTTGATGTCTTACTAGGATATTTCAAATGTAAACTGATGCTGTTAGTCCACAACGATTATTTCTTAATATATTCAGCTCTAATAGTTCAAACTGAGCTTCAAGATGAAAAATGTCATACAGATTTCAAAGATCGACATCCGCAGAATTATCTAATTTCTTATTATTTAATAATATGGCTTAGATTGCTTTTAGTACATTTTTTCAAGTGTTCTTTAGAATAATACCTTTATGAAATATATTTAATTATGAATCATTACTAAATAGGGTGAAATATCGTGCGATAAATTAACCAATATAGGATTACCAAATCTTATTTAAATAGATTAATTTTCTCGAATGTTCTATTATTCAATATTTTATTTTAAACATTAGTTACTAGTTCACGAATAAGTATATTTTAGTTGTTGGTAACTGATTCGAGAAAATTCTCCGAATGTAAACGGTTAATTTTATAACAACGAATGTACAATCCAAATAATACAATGAAGAGTTCAAAGTAAAAATAAATTGTGCTTAACGAAAAAAATAAATGTTAACGAACTTACCACTGACAAAACAATACTATGCTGTATCGTCTTAACAACGTGGACTTGAACAAATCTTTCAGCTCCTGTCCTGTACGTGACTTTTGAGGTTTCTCTTTAACTTTATTTTCTACCGTTCCTTCGTCTTTAGATAACATCTCCTTGTTTGTAACAGTTCTCAGTTCGACGATATCGTATGCATTTTTCATGGAGAGTCGTTGAACACCTGCTGGTTGGGATATGGATTTTGATTTGCGGTGGCTTTTCGAACTCGAGGGAATGTTCTTTTTTTCTACTTCATTATTTTCAGAGGATTTTACGGCTGATTCCGTTTTCGGATGTTTTACATCTAAGTTTTCTGAAGTAGCTATTAGACTCGTTTCTGAAACATTAGATAACAGTAACGTACACGTATGCCCTACTATA
Organism: Augochlora pura; assembly: GCF_028453695.1. Taxonomy (NCBI): domain Eukaryota; kingdom Metazoa; phylum Arthropoda; class Insecta; order Hymenoptera; family Halictidae; genus Augochlora; species Augochlora pura. The sequence continues at coordinate 20,509,510 of NC_135774.1, read as the reverse complement.
TCATACATAATTGTCCGAAAATTTCTCAATGAATGTTTTCTAAATATTTTCTTTGCTTATTGTTAATTTTCAAATATTTCCATCAATTTTGGCGTTGTTCTAGGAATTCTTATTTACGGTTTCTTACTTCGAATTTTTTGTTGAATATTTTCCGTGTCATTAGTTAACAAAGTAGTAGATTCTTCTTTCGTTTCGGTGTCCGTTTTTAATTTCTTTAAATCTGAAGATGACATGCGTGATTTTCTTTCCGGTTTGAGCGGCGTCGTGCTCTCAGTCTCAATTTCTTCTGTCTTAACGTTTTCTTTATGGGATCTGATACAGCAACCATTGTACTTCACGATACGTTCCAATGCCATATCTGCCTCTGTGATTTTACCCTTCGCGATTAACCACCTTGGTGACTCCGGTACTATCCTGAAACATAATAACGCAAAATCATAGTTATTACAACTGTATAACTTGTATTTGCGTGCAATAAATTACAATAAAGTTCAATAACATCGTATTACTAAAAAAGTTTGGTTGGAGTACCGAAACTACTTTTATAAGAAATCTGTATTTTTAGGAACCAAAATTGTTTACTTTATTTTTTACAACTAGGACTATAAATTTAAAAATTTAGAAAGACTAAAGTTTCTCAAAAATGCACGATAATATTCGCGACACGTTAAATTTTTATCAGAATTTTTTCATGCATTTAAAGACGGAAAGCCGATCGAAAATCGCTAAACCGAAGGTGGTAAAAAATTTGAGTACTTGTCTCTAGTACTCGGTATATTTAATGCCCACAAGCAAAGGACTTATGCATCCAAAAATGCAGTTTCACGTAGGTTAACAGAATTTTTTTAAATGTACATTACACTAATTACCAAATATAAAGTACGGTAACAGCAGTGGGAACTGAGATTGCGAGCTGCAGAATTCTCCAGTCTGGTATAACATAACTTAAGGTAGCCAAAAGCAGTAGGCCAATGGCCCACGCAATTTGCATAACTAATGCAACGAATGTGCGTGCTTTTGCGGGGAACAATTCCAACGAAAGGATATACGTGGAATTTTGTAGACCCTGGACAAAAACTCCTTGCAGTCCACGAAGGGCCAGGAACGTGGGATAATGCTGGAACAAACAGTTCATTTTAAATAATAATTAAATGGTCGCGCTAAAGGGAAATTTGTAATAATTTATTTAAACTGTGCGAAGTAACTAAACTGATTTAAATAAGAAAGAGGTTTGAAAGATATAAATTTTCTCTTTATAATCACGTGATAGCAAGTTCAATTATTTATTTATAGCTTTGGAACGACAAGAATAAATTAGATTAAATTACAGATAACAAGTTATAAAATATAAATAAATTAAATACATAGATATTTGAAAATAAAACATAAATATTTCTTTTACAATACATTAAATAAAAACTGATCGTTTTTAGATACAAAAAAAAAACGTGATTGTTGAGAGGTTTAAAATCGAAATACAACCCGTGGAAAAAGGTATTCGAACATCATTTAAAACGCAATAACTATTTTTAAACTGAGCTAAATCGCTTGACTTCTTTTTAATTGCCACAGGGGTAGTTTGTTGTATATCGAATAGAATATTTTGTTATAATTTTGCAACTAACGCGTTATTTCATTTTATAATTGTTTAAAAACAAATTTATACAGTTTTCAATATTCTTGATGGAAAAATAATGAAACTATTGCGAAAAAGTGTTGCGTACCTGCACAACGTACAGCGCAACAGCCATGGTTCCTTGTGTGTACAGGCAAATAGCTTGTACAGGAAGCCTACCGATACGATCACCCAAAATGCCTGCGATCCAGGCACCTATCAGAACTCCTACATAATAAATTGTAGGCCCGAGAAAGGTCAAATATCTTTTTTCACAAATCAAACTCCACTCTGTCACTACACTGTTTTCGCCGAACTCGGTGGCGAACTGATAATCACCAAAACAGAGATCTTTATAGTCGAAATCATTTTCGAGACTGGAGGTCTCGTTGTTTGCAACGGTCACGTTGCGCAAATCCTGGCATCCGTACGCTCGCCTCGTTTCATTTCTTATCTAAAATAAACAAATGAACATAATGGTTTTCAATAATTTTAGCTTAATAATCTTTAGAAGCTGAACAATCTTCTTTTAAATAAGAATTTCGAAAGCAGTTAATACATGATATTAATATAAATGATTTGTTGAACGATGGACAAAATTGTTGTCGCCTATGAATAATTTTTTAAGAAATTCTCAACTGTTAGTCTTCAATTTTGAAAAGAGTATTAGAAAATTGCCGATATATAAAGTGTTATGAATTCATGGCGTTCATTCAATTTCTACAAATTCTAAATAAAATTTATATAAAATATTAGAAAAACGATTTATTTGTAGTGATTAATATATAAAAATGTATGAATAATGTATAAATGTACACACAAGTGTATCTAACATTGAAATGGAAGTAACGTTTGTATATTAATATTATTTGTCTATAAATAGTAGTTTAAAAAAATATGAAAGAAAAGTTACTATTATCATTATTATTTACCCTATTGTAATTGACAAAACTTATTAGTTTTAATAGATATTTATAACGAAAAGATAGTAACAAGGAAAGGATATATAAAAAATAAAGAAAAAGAAAGAAAAGTACATAAGAAATATTTAAAATACTTAATAATAAAAATACTAGAAATACTTAAAAATTAACACGAAGTCAATTTAGAGATTAGTGAAATAACGTCCTAGACTGCATAATTACGCTATTCGGCTAAAAAATCTTACCTGACAATAAAACTTCGGTGTGTAATTATGAAAGACCGGTAGTGCATGGCTCATGGCAACGATAACATAATTAACAGCCAAGAGTATTGCGATGACTACTTGGAAACAACCAACTTTGACCTCTTCCGCGTTCATGTTTCACAGTATCAAAGTTGCACTTATTTTCTTGAGGGATTCGCGTTGCGGAAGAATTATCACCGAAACAGTTCACAATCGAGGACCGAAAATCCATCCGAGAGAACACATTTAAAACGAAAACTTGTTTAATCACTCACACTAATCCATTTACGTAGAAATTTAGCGTGTATTATACTATGTAAGTCGCACCTATACCTATATTTTAAATATTAACAATCACAGAAAATATGGTTAATTCAACACCGTTGTTTACGTGTTAACGAACATTTGCTCGACGCGTTTCACCTGAACGCGTCAGGGTCCGATGTGAATTCACCACCGTAAGTAAAAGTTGTCGCAGAGCCCGGATAAAGTGTCATCGATGAGGGTGAGCCGCATACTAACAGAGAGGAAAAGTCTTCTCTCTGTCCGAAGGATAGCTACGTAAAGAGGAACCGATTCCTCGCGGCGCTGGAACCAACAAGGACGGACCCTGCGTTGGTACTATTGTTTTACGGTCGGCGACACGTATCCCATTAATGCACCCACGTCACGAGAGAACGATCTTCTGTCAATTATAATCAATTTTTAAATGGACGGATTTAAACAGATTTTCTACTGGCTATGGTGACTAGCCCTTACGCACATACATAAACATTTGCTTGAGTGACGGACATCCGCTTATATTCGATTTTACTTTTTCTTTTATTTTTTTATCTATGTGTATAAAGAATGCGATAACAATACTCGTGTTTCTGAGCGATTTTGAATGAGATATGTGGTTACCGAACAGGTGAACGTATATACAAATAGAAATTAAATATTATAATTAGATAAGGTGGTTGAATGCATCTTTATAATAAATTGACTTTATTTAGGCTTAGATCATTAAATAAACCACTATAAATAAAATATATCGACTTTTTAAACCTATGTTCAAACATAAGGGTACTTACAGGGTCAAATTGGATGATTCCGCCCTATTCTTTTTTTTGCCTAGCGGAAAATTATAAACAAATTTGTGAATATTCTCTCTATTGCGACACTAAACGTTGAATTTTTTCTGAATTTTTAGATGCAAAATCAATGATTTAATATATTTTTATAGTAGCAGTCGTTACTATATTTTATATTAACAATAAATATTATTTTGGAATATTCTTTATTCCAATGGTTCTTTGTAGCAATGTATAGCTTTTTTTAGCTTCGTTGCAACATGTATATCAATATTTTTATTAATTAATTTTGCCGGTTATGAAATTCGTTGGGACGATTCCAGAGTATTTATTGTTTAACATATTTCTAGGATACTATAATAATTTTAAATGATATTGCGACAATTATATTGTTGAAAAAGGATAAAATTTATGATTAAGCAATAAAGTTCATTGACGTACTCACGTACGTATATTTAAATGGCATTAAGTAGCTGGAGTGGGAGTTTCACTAGGGTGTATGAACTGACGACGTACATTTACTTCGTGTTCCACCCATATTCGTCGCAACAGAAAGTTCTATTGACAGGTATTGATCGTCTCGTTTTACTGGATCTTTTGTTGTAATGAAAATTTCTGTTTAAACGGTTATGATTATAATTCATAGTACAGAAATTTATAAATCAGCTGTCTAAACTGGTAAAAGCATTAAAATACATCTGTTAAATAAATTATGAATTTACATAAAAGTTTTCAGTCTATTGCTGAATATTATTTAACAATCATAGCATTATTCAACAGATTTTTCAAAACTAATTGCTTCTTATTATTAGATTGTGAATATGCATATAAAATTAAAATTGTTCGCTGTAATAGATAGAGGAACTATATAAACATTTCATTCTGTAATTATTTTATTAAGTTGAGACTAATGCAACAGTATTTTTTATAAATGTTTTTCCTGTTTTGCTTTTAATTGACTAATTTTTATCATAAATGTAACAGATCCATAGCTAATTATTTATACACTATGCCAGTAAATATGCTTTTAATGGTATAGGGGTATAATTATCGTAACATTGACATTACAAATGTCTTACAGAAACTGTTGTCGAGCCGTAAAAGCTTTCGCCCATGACGTATTCACGCCATACCATACTTAGGTCACGATAATCTTGATGGAGGGGTACCGATCATCGTAGTTCAACGACGGTGTTTCCTTCGTTTCTGGAACTGTTTCTGTATGCGGCAAACATCACGTCCGGTCCCGGGCGCATCCTGCCTTTTATTAGAACCACCTCGAGTTTGCTTGATCGCCGATTCCAAAGGAAATCTTTGTGCTTGATGAATCCCTCGCCTGTCCTTCGACGGCGCAAGTCGACACATTAGCATCGGCTTTTGTAGCGTGTGATCAGGTCGGCGGACTGTATAAGAATGCTCCCGAACGATTTTCATTCCGTTTCAACTGCCGAAATAACGGCCACCCGATTTATTCCCTCTATTTGGATCGAACAAGTCGAACTAACGTTCGCGTTCTATTAGGTTGGTGCATATGAAATGTCAAATGTTTAAGTGAGTATATGAAACTGTATATCTTTTTTTAAAAATTGTTGATTTAATCAAAATATGCCCCGTTTGCTTTACTACAACTTTTTCAATGAGATTTCAATACAGAAATGCCTGTCTTAAACAAATTCTGATCTTTAGAATTAATAAACTCTGATATGGAATGTTTCAGACCGTCTTCATTTATATACTATTTAGGCCGTAAAAACTGTCCTAAATGTTTAAAATAGTGAAAGTCGGTTGGCGAAAGATCTATATTTTATAAAATTTTATATTTTACTACATTTAATTTCGCAATTGTTTTGTACGACGTATGCGTAGTTTCTATGGGCTAAACAGTACGTAAATGAAGACAGTCTGAAAAATTCTATACCACAGTTTATTGATCCGAAAAATCATCATTTCTTGAAGACAGACATCTATGAATTAAAATCGCATTGGGAAAAGTGTATTGAAACATATGGGATACATTTTGATTACATCAATGACTTTTGAAAAAAGATATGCAGTTTTCTATACTCGCTTAAAAATCTGATATTTCATATGCACTAACCTAATATTTCATTAATCTACGGTCCATTTTAATTTTTGTTTGGAAACTTAAAAAATAGAACCTGTAATAGTGTGGCCTTTAAATAATTTTTTTTACGTTTCGCAATTAATAGTTTCAATTTGAACAATAAATACGTCTTTATTACCGATATTGTTTACAGACATGTTTTAAATAACTGTTATCTTTAGTCTCTTGTTAATATAAATACGATGTGCAATGGAGGAATATGGTGGTTGTATAAAGGTTGAATTATTTCATGTATCTGTATTTTTCAAATGAGAAGACCGTTATTATTATTATATCGTATTATAATTGTTCAAATCAGTTTGTAGATTTGAAGTAAAGGACGGCGTTTCGTGTATTGTTTGCTTCATTTAAATTCGTCTTCAGATTACTGTTAATAAATTACAAGTTTGTTCCAATGAAAACCTGTGATATTACCAGCAGGATCTGTTGGATAGTGACGAAGTCGTCACGTGAAGCGCATCGAAGAGTGTTTCGCTTTATTATCAGAAAAATATGAGTAATTTTTGAGCGATCTGTTCAAGTATAGATAATAGCTAATTGTTCGTTTCTTGGTACTGATGCTTCTTGGTCTGAGATTTCCTGGAAATCAAATTTTGTATTTGAAATTTGCGTGGGATACCATTAGCCCAATTGGCGTACCATAAGTGTCGTAGTAGATTTTTTAATAAAGATTTTTTCAGCCGGTGAACTGATTTTGGAATTGTTATCGCAGGAAACAAGGATACGAGGATTCTTTAGTAGCCTTATCGGCAGTCGCCATGTAGAAATTATCGAGGAAGGAAACGAAAAGGGAATTTCGGATCCAGTCTACTAGAGGGCTCCTCAGTAAGGCTAACTAATAGAACCCTGCCTTGTTTTACCTATAGTTGTTAACGTTTAATCTTTAACGGTATGTGTGCTAGTTAAATAACAGTAGCAATCCTTCCCTCGTAAACATAACTTCAACGACTGATTGTAAAGTTCCTCATCTAATGACTTGATGTACATTCAATACTATCGTAATTAACGGAAGAATCTTTAGAATTTCAACAATTTGAAAATAATTTTAATAAATTGACAATAATATCAATCTTTCTGAATTCTTTTAACCTCTGCGTTATTTTAAATTTTATTTACACATTGTGGCCATAAAGGCATAAAATCTGCAGCCGAATAAATATATCAATAAGTTTGTAATATATGTGTCAATATATTAATATTAATTGTTAATTTTGTTTTAAGACAACCGAATGCATATAATTTTATTTTTGGTATAGGATGTTAAAAAGTTAGGTATCCAGCTAATAGGGATAAAAAGAATTTTTGATTTTTGACTCTTGAGTTTTCGAAGTTACTTATGTTATTTATATTACGAAAAGTTATTTATGTCAATATCTTCCAAACTATGGATGTAGTATCGTGTTACATTGGGGCTTGGAATATGTATAATTTTGTGACACCACGTTTCGTTCATCTATAAACTGTGTCACGTTTCCAAATGCTTATTTTCTTTTTTGATGTTCGCTACAGCAAGAGTAAGATAACATATTAACGTAAATACAAGACAAGTAGCGAGCACCAAAACGCATCGATCCGTGTAATCATTTTTCCACGTAATTTAGGTTAATGTTTCAATCATTCCATAGAGAAAGAGAGAGAGAGAGAGAAAGAGAGAGGATGAGAAAGTTTAAATGTACCAATATTTCAGTTTTAATTTGGCAAAGGAAATCTCAGAGTCGTCAATATCGAAACGTTTCAGATCAGTGAAATTTATATAGTTTAGAATACAGAATGTTGACCTAATTTTCATGCACCACAATTACGACAACTCGACCATACACACGTAATAAATCATAGCTAAACTGCAGATTTGATGCATGTGCAAATATAAGAACAGGTTAAAAACAATTTAATTTTATTCAATTTTTGTTTCTTCAATCGTCTTGCAAAATTTTTATTTTACATAAAGGTCTACGGTTCAATTATAACTATATACATATGTTTACTGTATACACGTGTATATTTTAATGCGATTACGCTTATAGACAGACGATAATCACCGTTTTGAGACCTCAATAATATTTGTATATCAAAATATTTTCGTTTAATTGCGTGTAATCATTTTTAAACTGATCCAAGCTTGAAATGTCGAGGCTTGATCATTAATAAAAAGTTTAGCAGTCACTTCTACTGAACTCAATATTTTTGATTGGCAACGGGTTACGGTACTGTAGATCGATGAACTCGTTTTGACGCCAATGACCATACTGCGTGTAAAATAAAAAATGCATTATGCCATTTTTAACGAAGCGACAACTCAAAATGTCTGGTCGCTGATTCTTTCTTCCACAGTTATTGAATTTTATTATTCTTATAAAACAATATACATTAGATGCATTTAGGGTCCGGTAGCTCTATTATTAATAAAGCAGAGTCTATCCATAATAAAAATAATGTAACATTTTTCTTACATAACACGATACATTATCTAAATATTTTTAATGATAGTAGAGGAATAATGAAAAAGATGTATTGATTGTAAAATTTTTGTACATTGAATTCCTAATTTCGATTAATTTGGTCGAAATGGTATACAGAAGTTGAGTTAAATGAATAAAAGACAAGGATGGTAAGTACTGACCACTATGGTTTATTACAACGAAGTTTTGACACATACAAAAAGCAATTTATAACATCTCATTTTCACGAATAGTTACGGATGCTTTTCAATGCAACAATGTCTCATTATTTCGCACACAATAATGTAAATAAATAATAAATAAATAAATAAATAGTTTGGAGTTATTTACAAATAAATAAATCTTAAGAAGAAACTTATTAATAAGTTCTACCTGGGCATTTCAATTTATTAGTTTTCGCATAATTATTACGATTTTGCACATTTTACATTTATGCATTCATTGTCGTCAGAGAAAACTAATAAATAAATTCGCTGAGGCTGTGGCCCAATTAATATCGGAGAATTATAAAAAGTACAGCATTTTTTAAAAATGCAATTTTGTTATGTAAATACTGCCTAATTAAATTTTACGATAAAAATAATGGATGTATTTAATTCAAAATCATTATACACATCGATAATGCTCTTTCCAGTATTTCTAAAAATTACAGTTTCTATCCATCGCTGGTGAAACGAATGTCACTATACTAAAGCTACTATACGATTTATTTAGTAATATATATGCATAACTACTGTAAAAATCTCTGATCGTCAAAGAAACCTTAGCAGCGTAACAATCAGCTGTGAAAACAACATAGTTTTATATGGAAACAATAAAACAACGCAATAGACGATTAAAAACTGTTCTTTTATGTTAATAGGATTCACAGCGATGTTTAACCCAGATCTGCAGCATTTATTTAAACTGCTGAACATAGCTTCAGGTGAGACTTTATCTCACTTACCCTCGATAAGTCTCCTTTAAGGACCGAGAAAAGGTTAGTAAATCTAAGTGCATACCTACGAATTCTCATCTATATTGTTCCTAGCTAACAGATTTAAATATTCGTCGCCACAATTATTTTGCAAAACTCCATTAACAATCCGCGGTACTTTTCACTGAATTACAGAATTTAATAATTCGTGCGCCGATAATTATTTTTCTTTATTCCAATGGCACCAATCTTTTTTAAATGCAAATCAAGTATCAATTATCTAAATTGCATATATGTAATTCAAATTTGGAATCGTGCTACTTTTAAGAACTTACAAAAATTAATAAAAACTCTTCCAATGAAATAATAGTGCTGTAATATATGAAAAGAAGATAATTTTTATTCGTTTTATCGAAAATATTGCATTTGTTACTCGATTCAATATTTAGTATCTAATATTGCCATTGTCCTAAACCAAAGCGCAATTATGCGATCGGATGATTATAAATATCTTTCGTTCATATTGATTTGTAAGAATGACATGCGAGAAACAATAAAATTCCATATTCAGTGATTTTTCTCTACCTTATATATTGTTGCACGGTTTATTAACACTTTATCGACCGGTAGCCTATAAATCGGCTTTTTCTTACGATCGGTAGTTTGTGAATCAGTTGTCATAGTAACTAATAATTTATCACCTATTATTGAGATGAATATAGTAAATTATACTACTGCATGCTTCAATATTATTATATAATTTTTTATATATTAAATATCTCTTGCGATTAATAAATTAAATGAAATCAAAATAGAAACGAAAATTTAACATTGAGCTAAATGTTTACGGTCAAATGACCGGTTGGTAAAGTGTTAATTATGCGGAACCGTTTAATTATGTCTAAGTCTTTTATCTTCCTATCAAGTCGATAGGCGTATATAAAAGACTCAGTATTGATTACGATCGATCGTCATGGCAACGAACGAGTTGGGAAGGTGGATAATAATATTTGAACGAACATCAGCGTTAAAACAAATCCGGGATATAGTCACCGCCGCCATAGTCGTAGTCGTCGGCGCCAGGTGGTACAAATATCCCTCCGAGGACATCGGACAGATTTTCTCCGAGACCCATCACAGATGCTACTCCAAAGACCAGCCTCATAACCAGTATTCTCATGAAATTGGCCACATTTGTTTCTTTGCTTTGAAGAGACAGTTGCGTCGACTTCGTCGACTTGCTCTCGGCACGGTGGACCTGTCAACAAATACAATCGTTTGTTAACATAATCTTAGATACGGTGACTTCTATTTGGTCTTTTTTATTCTATTATAGATGAACATTGTTATCTAAATTTTTGTCACGGTGTCTCCAGAATAATTTCAATGAACAAAAAAAGTAATCTATGTTAAAACAACCCCGTCGAAAAAATAATTAAGTGCTTATAAAAATATCAATTTTGAAAACTAAAATGAAAAAGATTATTTTTTACCAATTAAAAGACCGAAAATTTTACTATATACTGGAAATAATTTATTATATCTTTGTTTGAATTTAATTTTTCTCAGGTTTGTATCATTTACGCTCCAAGTGTACACATTTTTTTTATTCTATTTGATAAAAAGGTCAAGGCTATTTTAGATACATTATTATCTAATAGAGAATTTGAACGAAAATTTTAAGTAACAGAATGTTTTAGTATCAGAATATCATGAAAATAAATTTTTGCTTAAAAAACTCTCTACTATACTTCTTTCATAATTACATATATTGGACTAATCATTTATTCTTATACTTCCCATCAATACACAGGCGAAAAGCACACTTAATTGGGCAATAATTTTCTCTCAATTAACGTAACATGTTAGTTGATATTGTCATCGTATTATCATTATATGGTAATATTAATTTTAAATCTGCATTTCTATACATGTTAACCAATAAGTTACACAAATTCTTTAAACAAATGTTACGGCATATACTTTTCTCGTATATTTGCGTGCAAAATGTAAAAAGTTTCCGAACTATGTTATTCGAATATTAATATTAAAATGTGAATCTATATTATCATATATATCATTTGTGTCTCTATAGTATTTATCCATATATTTGTTTTTTAATCCGATTTAAAGGCAGCACATTGCAGTACTCTTATATTGGATAGGTATTGAATATACTAATAGCTATCAAAGTACGAACTATAGTAAAAAAATGTTAATTAATAATCCGAACACTTTTTAAATGAATTAATTTTTTTCAAATTGGATCAAATGGTTTTACTTATTTTGGATGTCAGATAGGCTGGACTGCTAGACTATGAATAAAGAATGATTGTAAAAATTGCAACTAAGTAGAATAACAAAAAAGAAAATGAACAAAAATAATAAAATGCAATGTACAAATTTTTATTACAGTTTCATACCAAATAGTTGGAAAACATCGTTTCAAACATTCTTGTTTGCCACGGCAAGCAATTGTAATTTATGCTAATATTTTTTAGATATTCTTCACTGAAATAATTTGCTTAAAATCTCAAAAAAGAGTTTAAGTGCAATTTAAAGATAATCATTACATTCTAAAGGGTGTTTGAGTATTTTCGTTACTTACTACAGTTAATCGTATTCCGAACAGAAGAATAAAGGAGAAAAAACATTCGTTTAGTTGGAACTTACATTAAATAAAACGGTAATAGCTATCGCCAAAACGATTGTAGCTCTCATTTTCGGTGCGAGCCGATAGCAGAACAGTGGCGTGATTCTTCAGGATCTCCTACGTCTTGTCTGGTTTAATCCGTGCGCCTGGTTGGGTTCGGTTACATTTGTGCGCCCGTTTCGAATGAGCACGTAAGAAAGACTGAACGAAATCACGGTTCCGCGTAGAGAAACTCAGCCAGTTCCTTTCCTATTTAACTCTGGCCGCTGATAGAGAACCGATTGTAACGTTCGATCGAACAGGTGAACGATGGGGACATAGTGAAATAAGTGGTGGTCCCATGGATGGTAGATACGTAAGTTATTCGACGGTAACGGTACACGACGAAAAAAGGCATCCAGGCCATCTCTCCAGGTTACGCGATACGTGCTCGGTCGGCCGGCGTACAGTCACGGATTGTAGAGGATCTTTACTGGGATCGTGCGCGTAAAAAGCGGGGCGGCCTTGTGAAAGTGTCAACACGTTGTTTGACATACTAGTTCAATGGATAATTGACAGTCGAACAATAACCAATTTTTCTGAATTTTCCATCAGCTTATCCGGCCTCTGTATTTTTTAACGGTACGAATGTATACCGTTCTTGCATTCTAAATTAATCTCTTCGAGATCGTATTCACCTTTTTGGCAAACAAAATTTACTCTTTTCAATCACTTATTCACCTTTGTGCAAATTAAATTCATTCACAATTGTTTGCAAGGAAATTCATATTAATTTTGAACTGCAAGGGTTTCATCTCATTTAAACAAACGTCAATTCGACCGAAAAGGTAAACAATCTTCAAAAGGATTAAAATGAACTGTAAAAAGTGAATATAATACTAGATTAAAAAAATGAATCTGTTTAAAATTTCAGATTTTTTATTTTATATTTCTCGTTATTGTGGTAGAGTCGTAAATGCACTGTTTAAAGTAAGAAAAAAGACATATCACCTTGAAATCTCAATAATTCACCTTCAAAAATCAATTTTTTCATTGTTATTACATTTACTTCGTCGATCTTTTGTTTGAGACATTTTTTTCCTATATTTACAAATAACTTTATTTTTAGAAGACGTTCAAATGTTTTTATTGCTTATAAAGTTGTAAAGAAATGACTCAAGCGAAAGTGATACTATTCTATAAAGTAAATATTATTACAAGTCGTTCCTTGAAGATCGATTTTTTAGATTACGGCTATAATTATTAGAATTCATATTGTTCGTCCCAGATTTCTATTTTTACTTTTCTTACGCAAGAAATGCATAACATCCAGTTTTTGTTTGTATTAGGAGACTCCATTCACCCGATCTTTCAACCGCGTAAAGGAAATACCACGCGGAACGAATACTTCGCCTGAATTGAGAAATAATCACAGTTATGTTTTATGCCGACTTTCCTTTGGATGTGATCAAGAAAGTAAGGTGATCCACGTGAAATCACTCTTCTTGCTCGAATCACTTTTTCTGCGTTTGAGTTACTTTGTTTTATACCGGGTGAATAACATTACACTGCAACTGACCGTAACATGTAATACATGATTCCATTACTAGGATCCGGCGACAACATACTCGAGGATCGTATTACGCAAGAATCCATTTTATCTCAATCTTTATAAAAACCATTTATTTTTGCATTGCCCGATAATATGGTTGGAAGCCATTTTGTTTAAACTCTTTTTTACTTAAAAATATATTCAACATTAAGCTAGGCTTGATTAATAAGGTGTAACTTTAACAACGTTGAGGATGATGAAATTGAGATCTTCATATTAACCCTTTACAGTAGAGTGGCGTCTCTGAAGAGCCAATGAAAATTGTTATATAATTAACAAAATAATGTTGACGTTATTAAAGACCCTTCAGTTTTACGAGTTTCAAGACTCAATTTCACATGCATAAATTATACCAAGTACTATACCATAGCTGGTCAAAATAGCAATTTTGGATCTAAGCTTAAAATGGTACGAGTGCAAACGTTTAAATGTTATAATCTAATTACATAATTATAGCCAAATATCGAAAAATTATATTTACGTCAGTAATGCCTGATTTTTTATTGTAGTTTTTGCAGTTTTAATCGTAATACAGAAATTTGAAAATCATATCGATTGTAATAAAAATAATACGAAGTTAGAAATTGTGGTCAACTTTTTGGTCAAACACACCATCATACAATGGTTTCATTTGTTGCATATCTCCCTTGATGTTAAGCCAAAGGCAGTCCTTGCGGAGTGACACACCGGAGATGCAAAAGGTTGTTACGTCCAAACTGTTTATTATTTTAGGTCGCAAAAGTGACTGAATATTCTCTAGACATTCTAAAATAATGGTCAACATCGTTCTTCTTAAAATTATAATTTATACGAAGTAAAACAAACACGGAAAGTTTCACGCATGTTGAGTTATGCATATTCGAACGCGGCGCGAAATCCAAGCGCGACCTCGTTGGTTCTTCAAGCATTTAAAAGTATTGAAGTACACGATTTGCTTGAATGGCTTGAACCTAAATCCAGATAAATACAGCATCTTCATGAATGGATTATATATTTATGTGTTTCTTTGCGGTTTGCGGCATAAATGTTGTACATATATTTCTAGAACAGAGACCCATCCTTTTTCTGAATCTAAAAAGTTTATTGCAAATTCTTACATGCGTCCCTTGATTTTAACAGATCTCTCTTATAAGCAATGAAGGTAGGAATACTTATGGGACTGACTGTACTTAGGAAATTTGGGAAATATTAATTTGGACGAAAATGATTAACATTTTGAGGAAAATACATTTAGTTGCACTAAACAGAAGTGTAAACAATTTATTTGCAATTACTGTGGTCACTGTTTTTTGTTAATAACTCGTAAACAAAGTTACTCTCATTTCCCAATTTTGAGTAACTTTTTGGACACCCTATGATACATTATGGTTATATTCAAGACTGCAGTACGATTAACTATGTTTGACTATTTTATTAACCGATGGTCGCAACATCTTTTTTTTTGGTATAAAAGCAGTTAGGTTAAATAATAACATAAATTAAATTATTTAGTAATCTATCCGTTGAAACAATGTATGTATACAGAAACCTTGCCGACCCTATCTACAATGAATATCGTATAAATTGTAGATTATTAAATAAATTATTTCAAATAGTTCAGCATCCCCGTAGATTCCATGTCCTCAAGAGCAGTTTAGAAGTCCAGACGCCTCTATTACACGACATTTACCGATACCTCGGTCAACATCTAGCAATTCAACTTTCTTTTCATCGTTTTCTTCGGCAGTGTCCCCTCTGTCTTTCAAAGTTCCCGCAGCTTCGTTGTATTTGTCAGCTCGAACTTGTTCGATAGACAAGATAGGTTTTTTAAATAGCGTATTACCATTAGACGCTATCGACAATGTCGAATATGTGAATCTAGGAACTATCATATCGTAAGCAGCACCTATGGAAAACGAATTCCATTTCTTGAGGAATGGTTCGCATACGTCGGACATTTCTCTGACAGCTTTAACAGTTTCAGGTTTCCTCGCCTGGGACGTCTCATCGGCTTCCTGTCCGCATAATCGAAAGGTCCACGTGACCACGGTGAACGTCACAGCGTTTGTAGGGAATGCTCGAAGAATCGTTGAACTCAGCCCTCTGTACAGACAGAGATAACCTTCGGTTTTGATCGATTGTTTGAAACAATCGACCACGCCTCTGTAACGATTGTCGTCGGCTTGGATTCTGGACTTGATCACGTCGAGGGGATACGTTAGCAACCAGGAAGCGGTTCCGGCGATCCCTCCGGCTAGTAACATACGCGGCGTGGAAACTGGTTCGTTCCCGGTGGATTTTGTCATTGCCTCGTACGTCAGGAAGTAGACACCGAAGCTGGGAGCTTCTCTGAGCACCGTGATACCCAAGCCTTTAAATACTCCTCGGTAACCTTCATATTTATAAGTGTGTGTTAGGTAGTGTAGAGGCCCAGAAAATTGACCACTCGACGCCTGTAGCTGGATACGAGTTTTAGCTAATTCTATGGGACTACAAATAGGACTTTGAGCAATCCCGGCAATGGTTCCGGCGATGAAGTGCGACGCGAGGGAGTCCGCGTTGGTCATGTGTTTTTGTGCCTGACCGTATACACCAAAGATGATTGCGTTCACCATTGCAACGCCGGCCATTGGAGATGACATGCCTCGGTAAAGGCCTGCTACCTGTAAAAGCAAATATTAGTTGTATTCTAGATCAGTATTCGTTTTAGACAATCCTATTTTCAGCTTTCTAATATATTTATATTTACATTTATATTAAAAATAATGTATTATTGAAAACGTATAGTTCTATAGCGTAAAATAATAGTAATAATTTCTGCACAAACGATTTCCATGAAAAAAGTTATAGAACAATTTGGGTGCTGTAGAAATAATTGTTGCTATTTATATCTAAATTATTCATATTTTAACGTTATATTATAAAAATATAAAAGGGCTACTACATGCCGATAACATTTATATCTTTTCGATAATATTAATATTAAATCTACCATACTAATCAAAACAACAGGTTTTACATTTTTTTAATTTCAATTGAACGGTTTAGTTTATTATTATTATTTATTATTATTACTTACTTATTACTTATTATTATTATTACTTATTTTTGTATTAAAGTGATGAATTGTTTCAGTAAATTCCGACTTGTTATCTTTATGATGCAACACGTGACAATCTAGATCATTGCTCAGTAGGTTCACTGTTGATACTACGACTGTTTTTTATTGTTAATTTTTATATAATTACCGATTCCTTCGCAATGATTGCACGGAAGCAATGCCAATTGCCTCTGTATTGAGGATTCCGATAGTCCTGCGTTTGCATGTGTACCTTGATCGTGTCGAGAGGGTATCCAACCATAATGCCTGCAGATCCTGCAATTAAGCATTCGCGAATACATAAATAATCTGAGTCCTTACATTTGATTTTCTAGGAATTTAAATCTTACATTTGATTTTCTAGAAATATAAATCTTACATTTAATTTTCTAGAAATTTAAATCTCACATTTAATTTTCATACGTCAGATTTGTAATTTCGATTTCTGTATATTATCCAATTGTTTCGTTATCGGCTTTTTATTAATATTTAAACATTACCTCCCAGACATCCTGCGACGAAGTCAAGAGCCATTTTTTTCTCGTTCCAATACCGCCGCGTCTTTTCCACTTGTACGGCGACCGCGTATTTCGAAAACTACTACTTCTGTAAATATGTTTGACAATATTTTCGGGTGCGTCGACGTACAAGCAAGTTGAAGATCGATTCGTTTCCACAGGTAGAGAAGTTCGATCCATGAAAGATCTCTGGTCCTCTCTGGGTCTTCGTAGTTCTGTCTGTGATACGAGTAACCAATAAAAAAGATACATTCGAAGAAACTTTTGATGGAAACGATGATTTCTTTGAAAGATACACAAGGTGTGATCAAAAGGTTCCTTGTATTTATTTCAAGAAATATTTATTTATTCCTTAATACGTATCCCTTTTAAAGTGGTCTTCATCGACTAGAACGCACTTGTATCTGCGTTGTTTCCAATTATCAAAACACAATTATCACAACAATTGTTCTGAGTTTTAGAACAATTATGGTCAATTATAATTATAGTTCTTTTTTTACTTTGAGAAACATAGAAAATCACTTTACTTGCTAAAAATTGACGAAGGAATAGCGAAGCATGGTTCGAGAAAGTTTTGTGACTTCGGCGCCCAACGCGCCAAGAAAATTTCGCCGTGAGCAATATAATGTACCAAATTTGTCAAAAATCTCCATGATAGCGATTTGATAATTAAAGAGAATAATTTCCTGAATTCTTTCCAAGTTTTCTTCAGCATTTTTTTCTACTGACCATTTTTTTCAGCATTTTTTTCGATCATACTCATTATCTTCGACGTTTTTCCGACATTTGTAAAACGTTTGTATCAGCCATAAACGTTTAATTATTTTATAACAGACTCACTAAATGCATTTATTGACATTTCGCACACTTTGCTGCACTTCATTTAATTATTGAATTAATTATTGCAAAATTTCACGCGAGTTCTTTGCCCCGACACGTTTGCAATTAGGAAGCCGCCGAGTTAATCAAACCGCGCGTTATTCATTTGCTTGCAAACGACGAATTGAATAGAGTTAAAGATCAGCGAATTGCGTATCGTGGACACGTGAGCCGATGCCAGAAAAGATGTACTCATATGGTTGCAAACGACGTGCGAATTTAAAAAAATTTCGGCAACTTTTCGATCACATCTCGTGCATTACAGTATTTTGTTTATTAATTGACGAAACTGAATAGTTGTCGAGTACTTACCAAACGGTGAGTCATCGCTACATCTCCAAAGGTATACTAACGACCGTTTTCATCCCCTGTCCTTATGGAACCACGGATTGCTGTTGATTATTCCGATTAATTCGGACGAAAGAAAGATCCTAATATACACCACTTGACGGATGATATGTATTACTGAGTACGCACTGTTTCGTTCTCAAAGGATTTATCGCGCTTGTATTGTAATCGTACTATTGGTATACGACTCCAGACATCGTCAAGTTATTACGATAGTAACGTTAATAACATTTGCCGGACCTATCGTTGACGAAGAAGCGATGTAAGGGTCATCCGTTGATAAGAGGTCGGTTTTACGTCGTCCAATCAAGTCACTTCTCCGTACATTTGCGTTGATACATGATAAACAGCTGTTCGGCCTGCGATTGCGTTGGTAGAATTTTCGTAATTGCGTTGGAAAACGGCTAACGGGACTCGTGCTGAAAGAAATCGCTTTCGCGGATAACCACGCTATCTAATATGGGAAAACTTTCGCGATCAGAAATGATACTGGACAGAATACAATTGTTCTCGCACGCGAAATTGTGCTTATATAAAAAATTAATAAATTAAGGTTCAACCTTTTCAACTTCGTTACGAACAATTAATTTCTTAAATCGATAATATTTTTCATTGTTCGACCATAGCGAATTGATTTTATTTAGAGATTATATCCGCAGACAAGTGTACTTACATGTAAGCAAATGATAATGACTAGTTGTCAAAAATACATTTCATCTATTTTATCTTCACAATGCGTAAAACATTATGAAATATGAAATGACCCGTAGATACACCCATAAGCTACGTAGGCAAATATATTATATATATTGCAGGCAAATAGGATGGTTTAAGAATAATGAAATTAATAGACGCAAGTTACTTGAATAACTTAAATTATTATTTGTATTTCAACGTTTTGCAGAATTATTGAACTTTTCGTTCCGATAAATGTTTTAATATCATTGCTGTGTTTACTTTAATAAGTTCGCGTCAAACATTCTTCAGATATTGGGTAAATATTAATTCATTTTTTATTCACACGACTTTCAATAGAAGAACTTACATTTCTAAAAAGTTCTTTTTTGAAATTCTTCTAACTCATAATTTAGTAAGCGATCATATTTACTACCATACGTCGTGATTCCAGATTAAGTAAGTTTTACTAACATATTTCGGCACCGCTGTAATGAATAAGTTAATGAATAATCCAACTGAAGAAGTTAGTATGAGGAGCCATCACATTCAATACCAAGGATGTCTTGTTGGAATATTAATAGATATTTACTACTTTGAGTGCGTTCTGAAGATTAAACCACTCTATTCCTGTGATACAAGTCTGAAGTATATAAAGTACAATGCATAAGTATAATGTAACGACATAGCATGTAGATATAACGTGAAAGTATAGCATAGAAGTATAACTTATAAATTTATAACTATAATGTATAATGACAATGTTTAACTATGATGTATAAGTATAACGTATAAATGTAGCGTATAATTATAACTATAACGTACAACTATAATATACAGCTGTAACGTACAAGTATAAATGTCATTCAACTTATAGATTTGAACGTGAATGATAATTTTTGTCTCTGCACAATATTGTCGGTTCAAGAAGATATAAACTATCGACACGCCTTAAAAGTTCGGTAGTGAATTAAAATTTTGCTCGACATATCCATATGGATATTATCTATAAGAAAACAACTAACATGTTGTGCAAGCAACGATGAATACGTACTTCTTTGCAGTTATTGGCAGGGACATTTTTTTAAAGACCGCAGTAGTATCTCATTAAAACTAACTTACGCGGCACTGCAGAAATCAGTTACATTAAGACACGCGGCTTGTGAAAGTCGTTACAGTTTCAATCACGTTACACCGTCTTACATACGACATCGTCAACCTTGTGAAATGTACGCAAAACCAAAAATGGAGACCAAGAAGGAGGACGTTTCGACTATTTCGTTGCCCGATCTGGTGAGACAAGAGTTATAACAATTTTCACGAAAAATTTCACGGCAAGTTCACCTTCGTAATTGTGTTATACGTTAACATGTTATACCTAATATGTTAAAAAGAGTGTTAGAAACGACAACGATCTTTCCTTGATCTCGGTTTATTTGTTAAATGATGGTGTTGTTCAAATCGGTATTTTTCCAATATTATCTAGTATTTCCTGGTTATTAGATTATTTATGTGGGACCCCTTTCACTTTAATCTTGGACGATAACTTTATTCTTAGGATATTGAGTGATGAAGACTGAAAGCTACCACGCATCTCGAAAAAAAATTTGATAATTATAAACTATTGCATGATACTACAAATAACTTTAGTGTTGGTGTTATCGCGAATTAACACGCAGTTTATAGCATCGAATGCTTCGAGCAAATTACAACTATCGCATGTAAATTATAATATGTCTAATTAAATTTTGACACGGAATAGTAATATTCAGTATATGTGTTAGTATATTAGCAGATCCGTTGAGTTTATAAACGGAAAAGAAAACCATAAATTAGAATTTAAGTGCAATTCTCAATTCATTCATGAGAAGTTATTCTTCATTTATATGTTAATGCTATACATCGGAGATTTAACGATGGCGATTACTGTAAATCTTTTATAGATAACATTTTTCTGACGTGGCTATTATATAATCACTTTACATGCGTAATAGTAATCACGCTCTTGATTGTAGACAGAATTGACATCATGCATAGAAACTATGATACAATCGAGTGTATTTATTCATAAGAATTTCAGATTTGATGTCCGTGTACAACATTTATTTTCTAAAATTTGAACCAACGTGCATTTTTCTATATAAAAGTAACCAATGCAAATTATACAGTGTATGCATACGCGTATACACATATGTATGTATTGACATAATTTGCAAGATCAAGCTATTTATAAATTTTATTGATCTTAAACATTATGTTATGTATTATATATAAATTATGTTATATATTATATTATATATATTATATATATTATATAATATTATAAATTATATATAATTATATATAATTATGTATAAATTTATTTATCAATAAATATTATAATATAATTTCCCCGGGTTTACACAGGATACTACACTTGAATAAAGCGCAGCATTTGTTGAAAACACTTGAAATCCTTTTCACTGTCGGATCAAAAGATATTTGCTAGTTATGAAATTGGGAAACGTAAGAATTGATCATTTAAAAGTGGCTGAATGATAAACAATATATTTTCTTGTTACTTCTAGTTTCAGTTTTATTAGGATCATACATTTTGGTAAGTATATACATTAACAGACAAAAACTAAGAAAAATGTAATAATATGATAGGATAAAGATTTGTATATTATGAATAAAAATATGAACTTTGTATTTCCATAATTTTCTAATTTTTTTCTTTTTATTTTATGTTTCTATTTCTAATTTTTTTCTTCTTTTATTTTCATTTTTATATTTTACTAAATAAGACAATATTATATCGTATGCTTACATTTTTTAAAACATCTTTGACTGAGGTGTTGATGATATGTAAGGTTTCTTTATTTTGGTCAATAAGTGTACAAATGTCTAATATGTACTGTTAGTGAAATTTCTATGTTGAAGGACTTTCTAAATAAAAGAAATGAATAATTAGTGTTAAAATAGTAGCATCACTTGTTTATGAGCTTATCTATGAGATATTTTGCTATTTGGTTGGCGCATGGCATATCCGGTTAATCGGCTAAATCGTCAGATGCTCGAATAAAGGTTTTATAATTATAATACATTTTCTTTTATAATAATTGCAAATTATAAAGACTGTTGATAAAAGAAATTAATATTAAATAAAATAAATAATTATAAATTAATATACAGTAGTCACTGTTAAAGCTTCTTAGGTTTAGCGTTCAAGTAACAGTTTGTTAACGATTAATATTACTAATAGGAACAAATATTAGTTATCAGCGATTACTAACGATCGTCGAATTTACGTTATAGAAAGTAATTCTTTATTTTTAACAACTATAGTGAGTAATAATGACATTCGGAAAATTTCCAAATGCAATAACGTTTTTGAAATAGGTTACATTTTTGTAAAAATTGCAATTGATTGGAATAACAAAAAGGAAAATAAAATAAAAAATGTTAGGGTTTCTTCTACCTGAGTTTATAACGAAAAATTAAATAATACATTTCATATAAATTGTAGCAACATATTCTACGAATGAAAATAAGAAAAATATTTTATATAAACATAGGTTCACAAATGTTTTATCAAAGTATCATAAGAAACATACGAAATAACAACGAACAAAGGAACATCGGCCTAATGTCATGTGTATGGATGAATGTTTTAATTGTTTGCGTATTGAAAGAATAATGGAATATTTTGTTTATTTGAACATTGTTAAAAATATCTTATTATCATTTCGTTATACCATTTATCAAGCCAACAATGATCCAAAACATGCAAAAATCTTCGCACAATCCCTGGCCAGCACAAAGTCCGGATTTAAATTGAATTGAGATGTTTCGGATTGACACAACAATGAAATAAAATATCAAAGTAAATTATACGAAATAATAGAAGACGCATAGAACTCGATCTCAATCGATCAGTGTATTTGTTTTGTAAAATCTATTCCCAGAGGCTGTGCAGAAATCATTAAAACGAAGCGTAAATCGATAAAATACTAGCCGTAGTGGCAATTAAAATTATATTTAATCTGATTTTTACAGTTGAAAATATTATTGTGACTTCAAAGAAATGCTGTACACCATAAAAACTGATAGAAATTAATTGACACCCTTTCTGTATGATAATGTTAACAGTCAAGTGTAACTATAAACAATGTCCGTCACACTTTAACGTTATTCACACAATGCAATAAAAAAACATTCGTATTTATATGAAAGTCAACATCGATGACCTTGAAAACTTGGAGAAGGGGGGAAGACCTCGATATAAACCACTTCTTGCATCGTGTTCATCTCTTGATACCAGTCAAACTCCATTCAACACATTTCTTGTAACAAATATATACTTTAGATATATTTAACCCTCTTAGTACCGAACAACGATATATCGTTGTTGGCTATTATTGGAAAGATAGTTTTCCTAATATATATTTATCAAACAACAATTTTATTTCTTCTCTCCTTTTTGAATTTGTTATTTATCAGGCTTTTCGAAATTCTTGCAATTTCTTTCCGATACTTTATTGAACATCGTCGAACGAGTTTTAAACATTTTGCTCGGATGCAGACTCTTTTGGCTGGTGCTAAGAGGGTTAATTGAGCTGGTTTAGGTATACTATATTTAATAATGTAATGCAGACAATGTAAATATATTATTATAATCTTGACTTAATAATGCGATCAACAAAATGTTTTCCGTAAATTCAATCGAACAAGTTGACCCGAATACACTGCTTTACATTCACTGGCAGCCAAACCAAAATTACTTTGTTCAGTGAAATCGACCTTGACATCTAGAGAGACTGTAGATGTTGTCTTTAGCATGATGCAAAACCTACGAAAATTACGTTTCGCGTTGGAAGGTACTTTTCCATTAAAATATTTATTAACATTTTAACGAAGAAAAACGGATTACACATGTGGGGTTTCCAGCGGGAAATGATCACAAGATATCGCAAAATTGAGGGAAAACTGGAAAAATAGAACAAACTAAGAATGAAGGAGGGGACGTTTCGGTTTGTATAAAATGGACGCGTTACGTGTTAATGGAAAGTAGTTTCTATAAATCTGTCTCACCGGCCGTAAGTTTGAGTGAAATTTCAGCACGTCTTCGTCGACCCGTGTGTACCTTTCTTTATCATGACTGAGTTAATATTGTGGGACGTAAGGATTTTCTATCGAGATTTTGCAATCTTTTATTAAATCAAAAATGTGTACTACGTTTAATCATTTTAAATTCATATTTATTACTTTCTTTATTGAAATTCAAATTTGCTTTTGCATCGAAATCCAAAAAAGCCCAAAATATTATATTATCGTTTTGGTTTATAATCAAAATTATTGCAGGATATTGTTACTATTCATGGGATAATATTTTTCGTAATATTTAGAAACTTTCTTATATTAATTAACGAAATAGTTGTCTCCACTGCAGACAAACTCTTAATTTGTAATGTTATTATTGGTTTTAGTTGATATCACTTTTCATTGAAAAATTTCGAAACATTGAAATATACCAAGAGTCCTAGAGGATACGGTCTGATTCGGCTATAAAATAAAATCAAATTAATGATGAATTTAAAATTTGAATTAAAATGATCTTTTCTATTTTTTAAAGCCGAAGCTAATACATGGGGGCAACTATATAAAGGAAGTCTATGATTCTGCAAAAGGTACCTGCCTGATATTTTCTCCGAAAGAAGAGGATTCCGTCGGTGCACTAGGAAGATATCTGCAAATGTTCTGCGTGAGTACAAACAATACAATTAAAAAGCTGTGAAGATAACGAAATGTAAATGTAATGAGGTATAGTTGCATTTTTATTTTCATTTTGCAATCATGAATCTATTAATTCACAAAGGAAATATTTCCTGAATTATTATTATTATATAGTAGTGTATGAAAATTGGAATTTGTATGTATTATAATTCACAATCCTGATATATGCATTGTTCATAAGAATTTCATTTCATAGTGATTTCAATTATTATTTCTCCTCATTTTAATTTTTAATTAGTATTTATTATATAAGTTTTAAGCTCAGTTAGCTTTAATTACTTTTAATTTGCAATAAGTATATTGATGGTTATCGTTCATAGCATCTTTCTCTTGTTCCATACTCGAAATTTAAAAAATGTATTTTATAGATTTGTATTTGTTATAAAATACATATGAAAAATTTCATCGACATTGATTGATGTAAGAATTTTCCGTTAAGGTACTGTTACGCGATCTTAACGACGCGATCTTAACGGCTTCCGCTTCGTCTGAAGTCGAACAGCGGTATTTCTTAATCGAACTATCGGTTTCGATGCTCCTCTCGCGTAATATGTTGCTTCTTGTTGTTCTAATGTTATTGCGAAAATATTTTTGCTAATCAACATAATTTCTCATTTTTTAACAGAAATTTTTAAAACATTTTTTAAAGCAAATAATTATCCATATTTCTTTTATGAATACATAGATAGTTTTGCATAAAAAATTAATCCTTTTGGAAATTAAGTCCACTTATTTGTAATTATTTGTAACAAGGTTCTCATCGAATATAAAAATTCAGTTTTACTGTATGAGTAAGTATTGAAGATTAAGAAGATTTATTATTTGTAAAGTATTATTTCTCCTGTCCATTATTATAATTGTAATATTTTTATCATATTCTTAGTCCTCATATCTTTTATTATTTTATGAAACTAAAGAAGTGTAACTTTGCTTTCACATACAGGATAACAAAGTCAATTTGTTACACATTGAATCCAGAAGCTCCCTTCGCCACACAGGAGTCTACGAATTCATGGTGGAGTGTGCACCTGGTGGAAATCTTGGCGCTGTAGTGGATACCTTACGTGAACAATGTAGTTACTTTACGATTATATCTAGGCGAGTATATCTCATTCATTTGACTATTAGAACGCAGATAACAATTCGACTTCTTTTTACAAAATCAGCCGCAAAATAATTATTTTAGATACCTGTACATCGTTTTAAGATTTTGACATATTAACTTTAATATTAATTAATAGAATCTGTAATATCATTTTTATTATTATAAAATAATGACTATAAGTAACATAATTTATAGGACCATTGGCAAGCATAGGATAATTATAAAAAAACACACACATCAAAAACGAAAGAAGAACGATTTTTCGAGACAGCTTTTCTATAGTCTTTAATAAAATTATCTTATTTATCTGGTGAATATATTCTTTTTTATTTATAGAAATCACAAGGATAACATGGGAACCGTTCCGTGGTTCCCACAGAGGATCAGAGATTTGGACAAGTTTGCCCATCAAATTCTGTCATACGGTGCGGAACTGGACAGTGATCATCCTGGATTTACGGACCCGGTTTACAGACGAAGACGAACATACTTCGCTGACTTAGCTGCCAACTACAAGCAGTGAGTTTTATATTATTTCAACTGTTTTATTTATTCATTGAAGTCGTACTGATATGTAAACTGCTAGCTAAGACATTTTGTAAGATATATTGTCTTACTTTCTAATCATCGTTGCGTTACGTTATTGTCGTATGACAAGACTATTGTAATTTCAAATGTTCAACATTTTTACCACAAAAAATACTTTCAATTATTTCCTGTCAATACGATTATTTTCGAGAGTTGAAAAAGGTAGCTAGAAATAATGGACATTTATCGTTTGTTGCATAACAATTTCAGAAATTTAAATTCTCATAAAAAGATAGTTCTTAAGACATTAGAATAAAAAGGGAGTACGCTAAAAAAAATAATTATTTAATCGCACAACGTCGCAGTACCATGTATCAACATAATTTGCACATTTTGTAAATCACGAAATAAATAACTGTTGTGAATTTCCGAGAAAACAAAAAATATTTCTGCAAGAATATTTTATTATCTGAATTAATCGAGGTAGCAAATAATAAAAGTTGCTCTAAATTTTGACATACTTTTTTATGAGTTTGAGGACTTGTCCGTTTGCTCAAATTTTTCATGGACACTCTTGTACAGATATTGAATGGCATTAACTTGCAAAAAATTTAGCTCCGACTTCAGTGACTGCCTGGCAGCTGCGAATAGCATGACTCGACTCACTTTCAGCAGTTTTTGTTACTTGCGTTGGCAAATAGGGATACGGATAAGTTAGCTTGTTCAAGCGAAACGACAGTGCAGCAAATTAATGCTACAGTCTTGTTTTAAACATGGCTGAGGATCTTGCGTTTACTCGTGCGTTTACTTTCTAGAGACTCTCGAACATTACTTGGAACTTGGTGACTCGAGAAGCTGCATAAGATGAAATTCATTCAATGATTTCCACGTAGCTGTAAAAATCTCTACAACTCGAAATAAAACTAAAACAAAACTCGAATAAAAACTAAAAGTATTTTATTCAACCAAATTAAAATTGAAAAGTTACGTTCTATATACGGTAACTGATTGTTAAGAAAACCTGGGATACTCTGATTAAGATTGTTGGAATTAAACAAAATGTGTAGGAAAATTTGTACTGCGCGAGTATTATTTAGAGAAATCGTACCATGATTAGGTTATTATGAATATAGAGAGGAACCACATTGGTGTCACAATCGAGCTAACATAAGGTTTCCTATTTCAATCAAGAGAAACTATCTTTCTACTACTACGACAGTTACTCACATTTCTAAACGCAATCGTGTTACGTAAAAGTGATCATTTAAAAATACTCAATACACGCTCTGCTTATACATTTAGATCCAGAACACCGCAGAAGAGTTAAATGTTCACGTTTTTAATTATTCTCACATTAATTTATATTGAATTTTTATATAATTATAATTTATATTAATTATTATATTGTTCTTATATATTAACTTAATTAATGTTGCAGTGGCCAGCCCATTCCCAAAGTGGAGTATACCGAGGAGGAAGTTGAAACGTGGGGGGTAGTTTTCAGAAACCTAACCAAACTGTATCCAAAATACGCTTGCAAAGAGCACAACCACGTTTTTCCTTTGCTTATCGAAAACTGCGGTTACAGAGAAGACAATATCCCCCAGTTGGATGATATATCGAACTTTCTGAAAGGTATCGAATGTTCAAGCGATTATTAAAAATTTTCAGAGCTTCATAGTTATTGTCGTTCAACCCTTTGCGGTCGCATTAAGTTTATACATAGGTGTCCTGCTGGTCGGAATTAATTTTCGTTGAACAGACAGTAACGCATAATATGTGTGATTGTAGAAGAAACAAAATTTATTGATTCTTTTTTAAAATTTAGATACATGTAAGCCAGTAATACGTTTTAAGCTTATGGAAAAATAAAAAAAAGAAATAAATGGTTTTGGTGGCTGACAGTAGCAACCGCAAAGAGTTAATATTAACTTTCTATAACGACACACGTACATATGAATATTATGAATTGAAATTTTTATATTAACATGTTATTAACGATTACATTTTATCAACAGTTTATTCATCATACAGCTGTTTCAACGTTTTATAAAATTAGAATTAACATTAGTTAATTAAGAGTTAATGAGTTCAACACTAAATAGATTATATTTTCATTACATTTTTTAAATTCGTTACAGATTGTACAGGTTTCTCCCTTCGCCCTGTTGCTGGCTTACTGTCTTCCCGCGACTTCCTGGCAGGTTTGGCTTTCAGAGTATTCCATTGCACGCAATACATTCGGCACAAAAGCAAACCATTGTACACACCTGAACCTGATATCTGCCACGAAGTGTTGGGCCACGTACCACTGTTCGCTGATCCTTCGTTCGCGCAATTTTGCCAAATTGTCGGTTTGGCGTCTCTCGGAGCTCCTGACGAGTACATTGAGAAACTTTCCACGGTAATTCGCATCTCTCGATATCATCGTATTTTCCTCATGTTTTTTTTTTATTAATCAGTGTATAATGAGCATGCTAAATTAACTGAAAATATATTAGTGTTTCTGGTTCACTGTGGAATACGGTATCTGTCAACAAAACGGCGAGTTAAAGGCGTACGGCGCTGGCTTGCTGTCATCTTTCGGCGAGCTGGAGTATTGTTTGAGTGGCAAACCGGAATTACGACCTTTCGAACCGACGAAGACATCGTTGCAAAAGTACCCGATAACAGAATATCAACCCGTTTATTACGTTGCCGAGGACTTCGAAGATGCGAAACAAAAAATGATGTAATGGAAATTTTTATTTTGCATAAAAATTCACTGTCTAGTACTCACAACTACGGAAAGCGTTTGTCCAAGTCATCATTAGCTTATGAGATATCTTAAAGACAAAGATTTAAAAATGTTTCCTACTTTAGCCGACTCAGATAATTAAATCTATAAAAATCAACTGCTTGATATGAAAATGCAGAATTTCTGTTCGATAGTGTTTAATTACGTCGAGTCTTGAAGAATTATAATCACTTAGACGAATTTTTAAAAAATTATTCACGAACTATAGTAATGTCATCTATAATCCAACAAATTATTTAGATGCGCTGATTAATTATTGTTCTTGCAATTACAGTAAATTCGCTGAGAGTATTCCGAGGAAATTTGGAGCAAGATACGATCCGTACACTCAGAGTATCAATATAATTGACAGCAAGCACCAAATCGAAGATCTTATTTACAACGTGAATCAAGAAGTACAAATTTTGATGGACGCTGTGAAGAAACTAAAACAATAAAATATACTCCTTATCACTAGTATGTAACGCATGAACGAATCATTCTTCAAAAGGAACGACATAATTCCATCATTTTACAGAACGGATTAAGTCGCTGGAACTTACATTAAAATAAATCACGAAAATATTTCTCACTCGCACTTCCTATCAGCATCGCTGAGTGAAAGCTGCAATTTGCTGACTACAATATATCATTTGATTTGAACTTGAATTATAATACTGATTGAAATATGATACTTGTCGTAATAAATGCGGATTCAAAGCCTAGTTGAATCTTCCGAAATGTATCAAGAAATTGAAACTAATTGACAAAATATAAGTAAACGAAATATCCGTTCCCATCATTAATAATAAAGTACTATATGCGACATTAAATCTAAGAGAAAGCATGGTTATAATTAATTAATTAACTAACGTAACATCTCTTTGAACGTATTTGTAAGCTTACAATAAGTTCATTTACTTTATTTTTGTACATCGATTCTAAAATATATGTTTAAAAACTGAAACTTCGAATTATATTTGAACCAATACAAATTTTGTACTGAATGAATCATTTCTTTCCTGTTATCACATTAGGGGAGTGGTAATTTATAGTTATGACAATTTACGCTCAGTTCGCAAAGAAAATGTTTCTTTAGTTTAGGGAATCATGATTAATTTGGAAATCGGGAATACTCATCATTTGTATTTACCGTTATTAGCGATTAAGTTCTGATGCTATTATTTATTTAATCATTGGTAGTGTTGTTCGCTAGGTGAATAAGATAGAACATTGTCGTATCCAGTATATCACTGAGTATACACTGCAAATATGGTATTTTTATTTTATAGAATTTTACCAATATATGTTTATATTTGAAACCTATTTTCGCAGGAATATTCTTCGTAAAAGAAGAACTTACAACTCTGTCATATGATATCACGTTTAGTATTTAAATTTTTAAATAAAAAAAGGCAGAAATCGTCAAGCTATTGCACGAGAATCTCGTTTTTACCATATACAGGATGTTTCGAAATTATACATACTCCGGGAAATGGGGGGTTCCTGAGGCTATTTCAAGTAACCTTTCCCTTTGCCGAAATTCAATCCGCGGCTTTGTTAACGAGTTATTAATGAATAAAGTTGGGTGCGCGCGCACGCTTCAACCTGTTGTTACGGGTGCGAGCCAGCCGATTGAAGCCAATCTCACTCCCGGGGCGCAACGGAAGGAGAGGGCTGCACTCCGGCTTTGTAACGAAGAAGGATATTATGAATTTTCTATTCATTTCAAAAATTTCACAAATATTATTAATGAAAAACTCACCCATTCAGTTGTAAATGTTGTAATCCACGTAAGTAAAACGGCACAGACTACACTAACGTTCACTTTCATTGCACTATTATTCCACACTGATCATGAATTATTCAACAATTGACACATGTTCGAAGTTTCTAGCGTTATTTTGTGTGGCTCCGGAAAGGGCCGATTAAATTCAAATTCATCATACATTGTAAGAGATCGATGCGTTATCCTTCGAACATGAAAAATGCAATCCACGATTTCATTTACGAGTTCAAACAGTGGCGACGGTTTCGGATCGTGTTCTAACCAATGAAACAAGTCACAGAGCGCGAACTTGTCAAATTTGTTTAAGAATTGTGAAGAATATCATTAATATAAAATAATTAATATAAAAGAAAACTCGCCAATTTAGTTGAGAGTACATTTGTTGCTCGGACATGTCGGTCATGATTCACGATGTCGGTGTATTGACCTTGTGCAATGTTCAGTAGATCCCAGGTCAATGACTTTATCGATGCAAGGGATAAAATCGGAGAGTCCACGTATGGTTAAAACGGAGTTTATTTTCACAGCACTATCACCAAATACTGACCATTTAATTAATCACTGATAATTCGGAGTTGTGGAGATATTCGATGGGCTGTTTTCCTCTTCTACTGAACAATTTCTCACGAATGAAAATTTTGTAACATTTATCACGACAATTTCCACGCGCAATGCTTACTTGGAGAGAAAAACAACTAGAAGTCATTGCAGCGGTTGAGTCGCAGTCATGGCTCCCAACGACCTATCGAAAAGTTATTTCATATCTCTCATTTTATCAGTTATTGTCACTAACAAACTAAATGGAAAAATAGCCAAGGGGTGCTTGATCATATTTCTAACAAACGGAACTGTTATACATGTTGAGAAGCCAGAAATAATAAATTTATTAGTGAAAGATATTCGATTGAATAATACGTAATATCGAAATCAGTGTTGACGGTTACTTTCAGGTAAACGTTCGGCGGCATGTTATTGTTCAATTGGTCAGTGCGCCCTTGTTGATGAAAGTAGTCGTATTTCGTAACGTGCTCGTCGCGAATTTTCTTGCGAAGTGCTCTCAACCATTGGAATTCTATGAATTACTGCTGACCCTTGGTCCACCCTGTGGTCACTAGTGACCATCGTAGTGATTAGTAATGGTCATTCCAACGGCCATCAGTGGTTATTCACGTGGTTATCAGAGGTTATCCAATTGGTTGTCAGTGTTTATTCAAGTGGTTATCAGTGATTATACGAGTGGTTGTCCGTGGTCATTCAAGTGGTTATCATTGGTCACTCAAATGATTATCAGTGCTCATTCAAGTGATTACGAGGACATTCAAGTGGTTATAAGTGGTCGTCCTAGAGATCATGTCTGGCCATCCTAGTGGCCACTTCTGGTCATCCTACTGGTCACTTCTCGTCATTTTTCCAAATTTTTTGCTGCCTCATATCTACACTTTCTGTTGCTGCTTTTTTTCTGCTGCCTTCCTTTGCTGTTGCTGCTACTGTCACTTCTCAAGCCAACGTCACATAAAAATGTGAGTCGCATGTGTCAAATGAGTCAAATGTGACACGCTCTTCTTTTATAAGTAATATAACATAACAATGTACATGCATTGTTAATTGGTCACTGTGCTCGCTGCAGTAGTAATAATAGTTGTAGTAGTAGTAGAGCAGTATTTATTAAGCAGTATTATTTAAGCTGACTTTACCGCTGCAACGATCAGCCCAGATCGACACATCCGCAAACTTGCAATAGCGTTGCGAAATAATCACGTGTTGTTTCAATTTTGAAACATTTCGAACAAATATCAAAATTAGCTTCGCAGAAGAAAAAGTAGCAATTATCACTGGCATTGAAATTAATTGTTAGTATTGCGTGGCGTCATTCAAAAGTTATATTTCGACATCATCAAAAATTATGTTCCCGTTAATATTTAGTAATGCCATGAAGCTTAAACTAAAGCTGAAGACACCTACTTTACCACCTCACATATCCGATACATCAAGCTTCATAGGGAAGAATTTGCCAATATGAAGAACACTAACCTTACCGACAGGGTGAGTGGCGCCACTCAAAAGTTAGACTTCGATATAATGAAAAATTATGTTCTCGTCAAACTTTTTCAATGCAATATAGCTTAAATTAAAGATGAAAACAACTACTTCGCAACGGCATATATTAGATACATCAAGCTTCGTAGGGAAGAATTTGCCAATATGAAGAACACTAACATTACCGACAGGATCAGTGGCGGTACTCAAAAGTTATATTTCGACATCATCAGAAATTATGTTCCCCTTAATATTTTTTAATGCCATAAAGCTTAAATTAAAATAATATAAATAAAATTAAATAAAAAATTATTAACAAGAACATAATTTATGATGTCGAAATATAACTTTTGATTGGCGCCATTCATCCTGTGCGTAATGTTACTGTTCTTCATATTGGCAAATTTTTCCCTATGAAGCTTGATGGATCGGAAATGTGTGGTTGTAAAGTAGGTGTTTTCAGCTTTAATTTAAGCTTTATTGCATTAAAAAATATTAAGGGGAACATAATTTTTGATGATGTCGAAATATAACTTTTGAGTACCGCCACTGATCCTGTCGGTAATGTTAGTGTTCTTCATATTGGCAAATTTTTCCCTATGAAGCTTGTGTAAAGTTATTTGGGCAATAGATCTTGCAGTAACAAGACGCAATCAGGAATAATTACAATATATTTAACAAAACAACAAATTACGTCTAGGGATTCAAGTCTCACACCTCGGCAATCAAACACACTCCCTTCGGACAGATTCGCACTCGTCACACACGCAGCGCACGCTCTCTCTCTTGCGCCAGGTGGCGCCACGTACCGGTGGTCAACACAAATGTACCTATCTTAACAGCTTGATGTATCGGATATGTGCGGTAGTAAAGTAGGTGTCTTCAACTTTAATTTAAGCTTTATGGCATTAAAAAATATTAACGGGAACATAATTTTTGATGATGTCGCAATATAACCTTTGAGTGGCGCCACTCATCCTGTCGGTAATGTTAGTGTTCCTCATATTGACAAATTCTTCCCTCCGAAGCTTGATGTATCTAATATATGCTGTTGTGAAGTAGTTGTTTTCAGCTTTAATTTAAGCTATAGGGCATTGAAAAAGATTAACGAGAACATAATTTATGACGATGTCGAAATATAACTTATGAGTGGCGCCACTCATCCTGTGGGTAATGTTAGTGTTCTTCATATTGGCAAATTTTTCCCTACGAAGCTTGATGTATCTAATATTGGTACACCCTGTATACGAATGTGTGATGATTGGTGGTACACGGCTTACGAAAAGTACAAGTCGAATATCGAGCAAAGTGTTTCAGATGGAGCACTGAGCATACGGATACGCGAAAAAAGTGAGATCGCAATCATGGATGAGTGAACATTCTACATTTTTCGTCTGTGTGGACACTCACGCTTAAAACTCGTCATCTCATGTTCTTTTTCTAAACTGCGCGAAGCTGGATGTGCATTAAAATGGTCAGAATATGGTTAGGCAGAAATAGCTCGGTATGGTAAAGCATCACTGTATGTATAAGTTATCTAAAAAATACTGAACGATTAGCAAAATAATAGGAATAATTTGTATGCGATAAAAAACGATGAAACAGTTGAAAATTGAATGTGACTGTGGCGTGCGCGGTTTAAACTTTAACTGAAAAAAATATGGGCTGAAGAAAGTGTACTTTTTAATTATTTATGATATGTTCGTTTCTTCGTTTCCTAAATACGAAAACAAAAAGATCATTTTTACTGAATAGCTAGACTTACACTAGAATTATTAATGTAAAAATATATATACAGGAAGACAAGGTACACCAATTTTAATAGAAAATGTAATTGTTCTGCGGCCGACATAGTTCTCTATTTTCAAATCCAATTTATCAAGTTTGCGTTCATTATATTGTTACGGCGGTTGATCATATGGAGTCGCCGTAATGAAGAATTACTTCGCGGTGAACAACGCCTAAGGAAATAGAAGAAGTTCGGGGTTGTCACGGAATCGTTGAACCGACAGTCAGCCGAGAGACGAATCCGAGAACCGTCTGTCGAGCTTGACACCTTAATCGAACGATTGTACCATTGTTTTCCATTAAAGTTTAAAGCTGTTAAAGTTGTACAATTTAATAAAGACTATACGGAATGCCGCGACGGACGCCAAGACCGCGCAACAATATATATTTGCAAGTAATAGTTTTAGGAAATCTTGTACAGTAACATCAATGAATTTTTATTCAATAGTACACGTATCCTACGAATTTTCAAACTCGATTTTCTCGATACGAGAGCATGTTATGCTAAATATTTGTCCTGTTTTGAGTCATAAAACTTCTCTAACTCGATTTGTATAGTTTGTGATAAAAACCCTGTACTTTCAGATATGTAATAGTTTAAAATACAGTATTTTCTTAAACATAATATCACAAGCTGCACTTTATCGCGTGCAAGACACAGTATTGGTTAGACAATTGATATTTTTACACTTTTCCAAAAATGGTACAAAATTCCGTTGTGTACAAGTAGGAAAATTGTATGTAGATAATTTTATTTACATACATACACACACATACAATTTATACAAAGTATTTTTGGCATAATTTAATTCATTCAAAACTGTTCAAGTTTACCATAATTTCACCGTTTCCACTATTGATTTCCTTTTAACGTATTAATATGATTATTTAAGACCTCCTTCGAAGTCTCGGAAAATTTAGTATTCATACAATCATACACTTTTTCCATCAGCATTGGAAGGTCATCCAAAGTTAAATTTTCTGTAGAAACAGCGGGCAAAATCGTGATGTAACTTGTACCTAAAAGATAATTTCAATTAAACAAAAATAAATGAATAAAATATTTATGTTTACAAATCGAATAATAATAATTTATATTCTAAACCTGAATTAAATATTTTATGCTTTGCATTCAAAAAGTAATATTTCGAAACAACGATTGGTTGAATCGGTAATTGTTTTGTGATTGCCGTATGGAAAGCACCCTTCTTAAAAGGCATTAACGAAGAATTAGAATGACGATGGCCTTCTGGGAATATGAGAAGATTTGCCTAGGAAATATACAAATAAAACAATTAAAAATAAATTAATTAACGATTTCCAATATTTTTAACCATACCTTCGTGTTTTTAACAATATCCCCTGCTTCGTTTAACACGTTATATGCTTCTTTGCTTTTCTGTCTGTCAATGAAAATGGTTCCCCATAGCCAGATTGCAATACCAAAAGGTCCAAAATACATTATCTCTTTTTTGGAAATGACAGTGCTTTTTCTTTTCAACAGCCACAGTTCGGCTAAGACTGAAATGTTAGCGCCGTTATTAATTTATACAATATATTTGTTCTATGAAATAAAAAAATTACTAACATATAAATTATACTTGCCAGTTAGATCAATTGCGCTTTGATGATTGATTAAAACAATACTGCCACTATTTTGAACCAGATTTTCTTTTCCACGTATATGGTATTGTACTCCTAATAACCTCATACCTAATTTCAGACACCACGCAACGGGGCTAAAAGTTTTTGTATATGTACGATTGTCTAAATACATATTTTATCATTTATCTTTTGCTAATTTCGTATTAAAAGTTTTAGACTTACATTGCATTCCTCCAATCTCTGATTCTTAATAGCATAAATGGTATCGATATAGTTGGCACTGTAGCGGCAATAAATATGAAGAAACTAAATTTTATATAATATCTCATTCTTTCACAAGAGACAATAAATGCCAAGAATGTTACAACGCATGTAACTTCAATACTGTAATAGGCAGCAGTTTGCAATCTGAAATAACAAAAGCAACATTGTATGTACATTGCATATTCACATTACCTAATTGAATAGAATTACGGAAACAGAATACATAATTTAATCTATAGAATAATTTGCAAATAATGTTACATAATTCCGCATTTCTAAAACATCTCAATAACAAGATTAAAAGTAAGAGTATTTTACGTATTGTATCATTACTTGAATCTAAATTAAATATTCAGCTGACGCTTTTAAATATAACCTGTAATTTTCGAATTCTCGTGTACACTTTATAAAAAAATCAATTTTGGAAAAGGTATACAACTTATTGTGTTTTCAGTAATAGAAGTCGTTCATGTAATGTTGTCTAATATTTTACCACTCGGATGATAAGGCCTGGGTCCAGATGGATCGACAGTTTAAAAATTATTATTCGAGTGTCGAATTTCTGAAAACTAATTTAAATGTTCATATATTCCGTTACGATTTATAGGAAAACTTACAAGAGCAAAAGAAGTATATTAAAAAATATGTTGAAAAGAATTCATAAATAAATGATCTTAAGCAATTATATTTTGATTAGAAAGATCTACTGATCGAGTGTTCAAGAAATACCAATATGGTAAATGGTAAAATACCAATTTTTACGGATATTTTTCAATTTATTTAAAAGACTAAGAAGAATGTGGAACGAAATCTAATTACATTATGCGAAGGAGTAAACCTTGAACTGATGAGCGACACGAATAATAATTACAAATTACGTGGCGCTTTCTAAATACAAACGAAATAGTTTCGCAAGACAGGTCGCGTAGACTCTATGTCGTAGGCAGTATAACTCGATACTGGAACATTGTATTTTATAAATTAAACATAACTTAGCCTTATAAAACTAGATTCGCTCTACCGAGTGATGTAAATTGATTTCGTCCTATATGTTCAATCTTAGAAATGAATTTAAAACTGTTTGCAAAAATTGTCACACCTTTGAGATTATTTTCACTTTAACTATTGTTGCAACATGTTTCCGCGATTATAATGAAATATTAAACTATAATACTACTTTCCCGGATCTTTTCCTAATTTCCTTAAAAATTATACATGAGTATTAAAATAAATTAATCATTATTATTCTGTTATTAAAGAGATTTTCTTTAACATTGGCTGTATAAAAGATGTCAGCGATAGAACCTGAATCTTAAAAATTTCATTTTGAAAGTAATTTGCAAACTATGTTCGTAAACTGTTATAGTCGAACTGTAGGGAATATATTAATATATTATACTATAGGCAATAAAATAGCGATTCTGTTTTCGAATTTTTGGTGTTGTATCTTTTTTCACTAAACGTCGGATTTAAATTATAGTTGTCTACGATTTCTACAGTTACTTTAGTTCACAGACTTTCAAGAATGTTTAGCTTCTGTATAATGCCGTCCACTGGGAAGTTGTCTTTTTTATCTTTATTAAATACTACTTAACTAGTTATTATTTAGCTTGCTTGAGGTTCATGAGTTTTTACATCTATTACAAGCTTCTTAAATTCACCAAAATATTTTACTTACTTTTGGGCGCATTTTAATTTTATTACCTGAGCTTTAATTTCCGAATTCTGAACGATTGTTTTGTCTACTTCTACTTTTAGCTTTCTTAGCATATCATCTTCTTAACGCGTGAATTGTGTTATACACGTGATTTGGGTCATGTATGTATTGAATGATCCGATTTTCCATGATCTTCCGATAAAATAGATATTGTATTTATCTTTCTATTTAGTAATTGTTTCAACTTCTAGTTTTTACATATTTTTCAATTCAATGGATAACCTTTACGCATCGTTTGTTCTACCACACTGATTAGTTAGGATGTTTTGAAACGAATATTTTCAAATTAAATACTCGTGATACATTAAGTGTATCAATGCCGTTGGGAGAGGTTAATTTACTAATTAATATATTACATTTTTTTAAATGAACCATTGCCGACATGGTTAATAAAACTTTAAATGTTTCACAAATTATGACCAGCTTTCGATTTTATCGTTTTCCCTATTTTATTTCCAACCATGTTTTAATTAAAAGAATTTTTCTTTTTTAAATTCTTCCTGTTTCTTTTTGCAATATAATCCAATGTATTTATTAAAAGTAACAGTTTGTATTTTTTCTCGGTTTTTAATGTTCTGCAGCACAGTTACTTTTGAATATGATCTTATCTACTTTAGTACATATTACCATACATATAATAACATACAGCAACGATGTTAAAAAATGTAGCAAAATTAAATAAAAAATAATTTGTATTATTTTTTATGTTATTATTATTTAACTGTTAGTATTCTTTTATTATAAATGTATATGGTATTCGCATTACTATTTATTGCAAATTCTAATAATAGTGTATTATCTTTTCGTGTACGGAAATTTATTGTGCAAAATGTTCATAATATACGATATTAAATGATGTACATGCATTATGTATTATTAGAACTAATAACAAGTAAAATGAGCCCAGAAGACGTAAGCGTAAAATCTAAGTAATCATTATATAGTCATCTTTGTTATTGAATAAGTTTATTCAAACAATTATTAGCTAAACCGAGCAGCTGGTCATAGACTACAGTTATTTGGACTTCTTTGGATTACTAATCGCATGATAATCTGAAAAATATATGTCTTACATATATTCTGCATGACTATTTTAAACGTATAGCTGATACATGAGTACTTGTACCTTTGAAAATTAAGATTTTATATTTAGCGATTTTACGTAAGTCTTCAAAGAAGTTTTGTTTCAATTTGAAAGTTAAATATAGCCGTTTTCCATTTTCTATCGTAAAAAGACATTAAATGGGCAGTGTATTTTGCATAAATATATGATTATTTCCAAGTTAAAAATATGCACAATATATTCTAATCTCTAAGCTGAAATTATTCTAGTTTATGACGTACATATTACTTTTTGCAATAGTAAAAGATGGTCACTATACACAGTATATTTCAATCTCGATGTCTGGGAAAACATTCTTTAATTTTCAGTTGTAGTATCAATTATTAGACACGTGTACAATGAATTCTAGATTGTCACACTACTTTTCGATTATGGCATTTATCTCAATTTACGAAACACACAATCGCCGGAGTTACAGAACTTTCGGCTCTTCAAGGTCGTTTCCTCTATAAATCACAGAATTGTTAAAGTTCGCTCTGAATATCATCGAAATAGTAACTATTCATTACATTTCTATTCACTAAAATGCATCGATCGAAATTACACTTATGCATAATTTCTCGCTACATTCAACGAAATTTTCTGTTAAACAGTCTTCATTTTTCATCCTTCAAATATTTCACTTCGATTGCTGCGTCGTTTTAATTAAATTATAAAAATTACTGTTATATTAGGAACAATATCAAGACTAATAGATACAAGACGTATCTTCAATAATGTAGTAAGAAAAATTTGCGAATTAAGCTGAGAATGGTCATAAACAGTGACAATTGTATAAAATAAGTTATTTACAATGAAAAAATGCTTTCTCATTACAAACTTTGATTAAGTTACACGTTCTGTTAATTTTTCGTCTTTATTGTACTTTGTTCGTTTACGGTGTTATTTAATAACAATTTGGCAGGAAAAGTACCTTTATTTATAGCAAAAATTACCTTAGGTACGTAGTTTCAATTTTTTATTCGTTTCTATTTCATAAGTAAAGTAAAAAATTTAGTATTTAAATGCTCTGTCAATCCTGATAAGATAACGATGAGTAACAATTGACACGTGGTGTATACGCCGATAGAATTAAGAATGTTATAATTAGTTGATCTGGATGAGTACTATCTTATGTCATTACTTATTGATAAACTCAAGCAATTTTAGAACTGTTATGTAACTCAGTATACATTATCTGAACATTTTATCAGAGCAATTGATTAGATTCTGTTGTTACGAACTATTTTCCTGGCACGATTTAAATTTGTCAGTATTATTTGCTAGTAAATCTACAATACGAATTTTCTTTCGTAGACATAGTACCTAAATAATATCGAGTGTAAATAATTCTTTAGTTTGAACATTAAATATGCATATTTTATTGGTGTTTATGCAATGTATATTTTTTATTAGATTTTGCACACGCTTCATATTTTTGTTAAATCCATTCGCACGGTTCAGGTAAGTTCAACTTGAAAATATAAAATTGAGCTTTATTAGCTATGCAACACTGTATTAATGTAATGATTATTACATTGTATATTAAATTTATTACATTTTACATTTATACGTTTGAAAGGGTAAAAGTAAATTACACTGAATAGTTTTTGATGTAACACTAATCCTTCCTTACTATACATAAACATTTAATGACTTTTTACTAGTCTATCTACCTTGCGAATAAATAGTGAATAATATTGAATAAATAGTTCAGAAAGGTTATGATAGTATAAATATTTATGAACATCTTTCGTAAGATTTGCAATACTCTTACTGGCATTAAATTGTCACCGACGATTTTACTGTAAAGAAAACATAGAGACTGTATAAAACATAACCGAGTAAATGATTAAAAAGTTATTAAATATCGAGTTTTCATTATTCAATAAACAAAATGAGAATTCATCTAGAATTATTATTCAAGCAGAAATGGCAGGTTATGTATGGAATTATATAGTACAATAAAATGTTTAATTGAAAAAATCCCGATAATGATTTATATACTATTCGATAGTGGTTGAATATTTTATTTAATATATCTATAACAATTATTTAAACTATTATTTTGTATAACTATCAAAATTGCTAGGACACTTGACGAGTTTTAAAAATAAGTTATTACATCGTTCCTCCTTCGGTTGTTATAAAAAACTGTTATGATTAGTTGACATCATTCTTGTACGATAATAAAATTATATTCACCGTTACAACACACACTAAACAAGAACAGGATAGAAAAGTAATCGCGGGAAATGTATATCAAAACTAAACCACATAAATTCTACATTATTCTTTCACATCACAATTTAGTTTATTTACACTTTGTTGTCGATCATATTATAAACTTTGGTCAACAAGTTATAACGATCTCATGTGCGTCGTCCTTAACTTGTTTCCTATTCACTTCACTGTATTCAAAATAAAGATTTACAATATTTTTGTGTTCGAACTGTGTAGTTTTTAATGTTGGATACATAACGTAATATTATATCACGATATCATGTAATAAAATAATATAGTTCAATATATTTGTCACTCACGTATTGAACATGTTGTCGGACACTGGAATAAAGCCAACTCGGTTAACAAAATACGACAAAAGAACTGTCAAACGCAACCGCGACTCCCGCAATAACGTAATGCTCTGGCAGATAAGCAAACATTTCAAGCAATTATGATTCGTAGTCTTTCGACATATTTCGTCAAATGTACATACGTTCTCTGTGTA
Source organism: Augochlora pura (assembly GCF_028453695.1). Lineage (NCBI taxonomy): Eukaryota > Metazoa > Arthropoda > Insecta > Hymenoptera > Halictidae > Augochlora > Augochlora pura. The sequence continues at coordinate 20,467,194 of NC_135774.1, read as the reverse complement.
CTGAAGTCATCAAGGGAAGGGGCCGTCATTGAATAGTGACATCTTATTGGCCATTTGGTATACATACATAGCGTACAGCACATGTAATGTAACATCGTTATACTCTATCGAGTCGTTATTTTGGATTAGTATTATATTTAGATTATAATACTTGTATATGCGTAGGAAACGAAATAGGTAGACAATAATTCAGTCTAATATATTTATCTTAAATGATACCAATTAGGTATCCAAACATTTATAAATGTATAAATAATGAACTCTTTATAAGTACATTTTATCATATTTAATAAAGCATATTTTAATAATCTTGCTCAATTTTTTATATTTTTCTAATGTATATAAATGAATACTATTAAATAAAGAACCTTGATTGAATTTTATTTTGCATGCGATAAAAGTATCATCAAATCAAAAGATGCTTCATCCATTTCCATTTGTTACTAATCGTATATAAAGATTTACATGAATATTTATACATTAACGTTTTTATATATTTAATTTATAATTTATATTTTATTTAATTTATAAGTTCAAATCTATAAGTAGAAGCATTAAATAAAATTTGTGGGACTATTTTTTAGAATACGACGCGCACCTTGTTAAAACAATTGCATAACTCAAACATTAGAAAAAATAAATATTATTATGCTAATAGCGACATAACTAACTACAATTCAATAGAAATTCTTTTCGACGAAGATGTAATAGTGGATGTAATAGATTGAAGAAGATACCAAATAAAAAATAAAACAAAAACGATAATACAATTATAGTTAGAATTAATTATGATTTATTATTATATTAACTTTTAAAATTTCGTAAAGATATTTCTTATAAAAATTATACGACTCGTAGGAGTCAGCGTATACTCAATAATCTTATCTTCTCGTAAAGGATGGACAAATTAAGATGAATAACTGATTCCTAAAGATTATTCGTTTTTATACAATGGCGAATTTGAAGATAAATTCACTGGTACAACCAATAAGTCTTTCTTACCGATAGCACGTGAAGAATGGCAAGCAAAAAAAAAATGATAGTATACAGGGTCTCTTTGTAAATATACAAACCGGTCAGGTAATATTTCTATATGCTATTAACGAGTCGAGGGGAAAAGGGGAGGGGGCGGCAGTAACTTGYGTGGCCGRGGATTCGTTAAGATGATTGGGAATAGGAGGGTTGTTAATTGTGGATGAACCAACGTTTGGTTCACCGTCGGGACCCACAATGGGAGGAGAASGTGCATATGCCAGTGTCTGTTTCACCACCGGGATCCGGAGGAAGATGATTCGCAAACGAGTCGACGTTTTCACTGTCGGGACCTACAAAGGGATAAATATTGGGTTGGCAAGAAAGTAATTTCGGTTTGCACCAGTAGATAGCGTTATGCTTGCTTCGTTATTCTTTGTCAATGTTAGMATTTTTTTTCTTTTGCGATTTRCTGGTCAATATCTGTACGTTGCTTTAGAAACAAATTCCGTGTAATTTTGTTTACAAYTGTCAGTTTACGGTCAGTTTTAATATGAAGTGCAAGAAACAGCACTTTCGACACATTTTACTTTTTTATTTTCATAAAGGCAAGAAAGCGGTCGAGGCTCAGAAAGAGATATGGAAGTTTATGTWGTTGATTGTTTAACAGAACGCACGTGTCAGGATTGGTTCAAAAAATTTCGTTCTGGAGATTTCTCATTGAAAGATGACCAACGTTCTGGTCGACCTTCTRAAGTTGATGATGACAAAATGAAAGCAATAATTGAATCGAATCGTTATATAACTGTGCGAGAGATTGCAAAACAGTTGCATGCATCACACACAACAATTGAATACCATATAAGAAGCCTTGGACTTGTTAAGAAGCTCGGATATTTGGGTTCTGCACGAATGGAAAGAAATTCACCTAACACAACGAATCAATATTTGTGATACGCATTTCAAACGTAATGCAATCGACCCTTTTTTGAAACGAATTATCACTGACGATGAAAAATGGATCGTCTACAATAATGTTAATCGAAAAATATCATGGTCTAAGCATGATGAACCAGCACAAATCATATCAGAAAAAGATCATGCTGTCAATGTGGTGGGATTACAACGGTGTTGTGTATTTTGAGCTGCTTCCAAACAACCAAATGATCAACTCAGATGTTTATTGCCAACAACTTGTGAAATTCGAGGAAGCAATCAAAGAGAAAAGGCCAGAATTGGTAAATCGCAAAGGAATCATGTTCCACCTCGACATTGCACCATCGGATTATCATTTATTTCGAAGTTTACAAAATTTCTTAAACGGTAAATATTTCAGCAATAACGATGACCTCAAATCGCACTTGGTTGAGTATTTTGCTGTTAAGGACCAGAAATTCCATGAGCGCGGGATTATGAAGTTAACAGAAAGATGGCAAAAGGTCATCGAACAGAATAGAAAATATTTGACCGATTAAAGTTCATTTTTTGTATAGAAAAAATTGAGTTTTATGTCACACTAAAAACCCGAAATTACTTTCTTGCCAACCCAATATAAAGATTGTTTCTTGGCCTCGTAATTTTTTGGCTTGGTGCACCTCGTGCGGCAAAGGTGCGCCGTGGTGGATATGGTACTAGTGATTAGAATCGGTGATAGGATGTGGATTATAAATGAATTTGACTCCAAGTTTCCATATACAAATATTCAAAGTATATTACAGAAAACAAAGCAAGTTTACAAAGCAAAACTTATGCAAGTTGCTTATCGTGGAGTCTAAGTTCCGAGGTCTCGGTTTTGACGCACTGAGAAATGCTCGAGCTCGCACAGTCTAACAGCTTAGATGAGATTCAAACGTAGTCTATACTGGCCCCATAAAGTCCAACCTTCACCTCCGAATGGTGGGGACCGAGGAACAATTTTTTCAATAGGCGGCTAACGTAACCGACGGATTAAATATTTATTCGATAAAAAATCAGGTGGATTATAATCTGAGTATTAGTAATCTGACCGCTTTGACGAAGAGATAAAGTTATCCAAACTTGTATGTGGCAACATACTTATATTGTGCGACATGCGACAAGGGAATACACGGCAAATTGCCGTGAAATTGTGAGCGTGGTGCAATCACTCGCCACTGTTGCTATGTACAGACTGGAGCGTGGTTTCTCCAGTCTGATTGATTTTTACATTGCTGCTATCAAATATCATAAAGAAAAATTCCTTACCGCCGACAGGGGGTCAAGACGTGGTCCCCGAACCCTCGTAGCGTTTGACCAGGGTTCTACACTCCTTGGCGGTCGTAATACCGCTGCTTCAACATCGCGAGTATAAGCTAAACTGAGCTTCGGTCTCGCCGCCGAAAATTGTTCAAACATGGCGACTGAGACGGGACTATGTGTCTAGGTTCCTACGATTTCTCTGCGACCAGGCGCGGTGTTTTTTCTAAAGGTATATAAAAAATGTGCTGTCTCCAACGCTAATGGAAAAGGACTTCGGTTTTAAAGAGATGGACACAAGTCAGAGAAGGGAAGATAAGTAGTTTCTAGAGCAATGCGCGAAGACAAACTTTGTAGATAGTAGGGAATGTCTTCATACGTAACAATGCAAAAATAGATAGAAAAAGAGAATAACGTCTTTTTGTTTAAAACCTCAGTTTTGAGAAAATCGAGTCCGAAGGTTCCGCGAATTCGAGTGCTATTAATAGAAATCAGGTGCCGCGTTTTATCATGACTTGTCAGTTTTATTTCTTGTAAAGATTAAAGCACACCTGCTGGAATTCCAAAATTATTTTTCTCCAGAACAACGTCTTAAACAAAGAAATGTTATTGTCTTTTTATGACTGGTTCCTGCACGAGGAATCATCGATCGATCGCTTGTAGTATGATATCGAAGACACTTTTCTAAATTTTCAAAATTTTCTAAATTTGTATGCTTTTTCAGCAAATTAAAGCAGTGACCAAGTAATCTAGAATCCAAGTAAATTATACTTTGTAAGAAATAAAAATATTTTAGATTTTGTTACTATTCAGAATAGATTGTTCAATCGGCTAAATTTATTTGTGTTTCACATAGATTTTTGTATGTATGTTTTCTATCCCCTCATGCACCTAATCCCAACTGTATTATGCGAACTATAGGACACGACAGAATAACAACATTCATGTGTAAACAGGAAATATTACATATTATATATGTGAAATTTATTTTCGTGAATTTCTCAAAAACTGAAGGTGTCCAGCAATAACATCGTATAGGAAAAAATGGTTGCAAAATGATGACCTTGATAACATCAACTTTGATAATCCTATTCCGAATAATTGTCTTAGATTTTTGCTTTTAGATTTTTAATAGATTTAAATTGTGCATATTGTAAATGTTATTATATATAATTATGTTATTATTATATAATTTCTAAAATGATTAGGATTTTAATATCGTTTTCCAAGAGAATGATTGAAGTTTGACTCGTGATATCTTCGAAACTTTTTATCATTACGATGAGTTCAATTACGATGCACTAAAAACTCCGACCTTGAAGTCCAAAGTCCAAAAAAATATTTTGATGACATATCGTTCTCAATCGATCGTTATTAATCTGATGATACAGATTGATAATGCGTTTATGAAGTGCCGATGTGCAGGATAATCTTTTTAAATCAAAATTATGAACCGTTCAAATTACTTTCATTGCTATTACAGCTAGAAAAAATTAATTCGACTAGTTTCATAATATGAACCTAATAATAATAAGAAAAAATTCCGGTTTTTAAATAACCGGTTTTTCCCTTGGGGCGACTACTATTGAAGGCACATCAGCAGATGTTGATGGCACATCTACAGACAGATCTCGTATTACTTCTTCTGTGCTTTTCTGTAAAATCTAGAATTATACGTAACACATATTTTTAGTAAATAAAAATATATTACTGACGAAACAATAATATTAATTCTAGGATACACAGTAAGTTCTCCTCAATTGTCTTTTAGCTTGTAAGCAAAACTAGATAATTCGAGAAGGAGAAAAGCAATATTCGAACTTTACTCCCAGTTTTTGTAGTTGTTAATAATCGGCAACTTACTGTATTATTAATTGATGCTTATAGATTAGTCGATATATTTCTAAAATATATTGTGAATAAGTGTTTAAAAAAATAATGATAATAACGCTAAAAGCCTAACGCATATTTAAAAATAAATGTTAAAAGATATATTAAAAATAACGAAAACAGAACAATTTTTCTTAAGTCATACTTTTCTTCTTTTCGCAGGTGTTTCCACAAGTGACTCTGTAGTTCTTCTTTTTGATGTTGTAGGTTTCCTGAACTGAGAACCTAAAAAATAATACCGAAAAAATTAGGAATATATATATCCTTTTTTTAAACAATATTATTTATTTTATAATTCTACAACCTTCAACATCTCGAATCTCAATCGTTTCGCCATTGTGATTATCAGGATTTGCTTCCGCTACAGATTTTTTAATAATTTCCTGTGGCTGAGTCCAGATCTTCTGGAAGTAAGAAGCTACGGTTGTATTTTTTCGACATTTTTCAATAATTTCCTCGGGCTGATTCCTAGGAAACGTCCGTATTTCGTCCCTAAATAATAGATATAAAGCAATTAAGTGATAAGAAAAAGATATAGTCAAAAAGGTTATTTACACAAGTGCACATTAGTGTTTTTAAGCACATTCACTTTCTCTTTCATACTCTTACACAAATAATTTAGAGCTTATAATAAAACGGAAAGGAGTGGAAATGGTGGAAATGTAGAAAACTAACAGGAACTGTTCTTCTGTTTGGGGTAAGAGGAACTCTTCCATTTCATAATCGGTTAACATTCCGAAACTCAGTTGACTTTGCATCTACATTCACAACAAAGTTATCAAAAATTTGAATAATTGCAAACAAAGTTAAAGGAATATAGATTTATTAACCGTAGTTATACCATGTACTAAGGAAGGAAAGGAACGTCCTCGATCAAATTCCTGTCTCTATCTTCATGGAAGGATATCCCGATAGCAGGACCATGTAAATCACTCCGACTAAAAAATTGTATTTTCTATATTTTATATTAGGAGCGCAAATTAGTTCGGTCCGTTTTCAAAAGATAACCCTAACTGTTATGACCGTTTCATAGTAACAACTGATTTCAGTTGTTTCTGACAGATCAGATATCTGCCAATAACATTCAGTTTATATTGCTTTGAGTTTCATTTAATACACCTGTTTTTTACTCGGTTGAATATGTCAAGTTTTTTGTTAACTAAACAGCATTTCCGGGAGATTTTAGTTTCTGTTAATTCATTTTGTTCTCGAAATAAATGCATTTTCCACCACAAAAGAACGGACCGAACTAATTTGTACTCCCAATAGTTATTTACAAGAACTATTATCTGCAATCCTAAATTTGCCAAATAATTTGACTCGACTCTGAGCATATTAATATATTCATAGTATACATATACATTATTGAGGACGCCGAAAAGTCTTGTATTTTATACCCTTAACCCTTTGCATTCGAAGCCATTTTATCGAAAAATATGAAATAATTCTCCTGGTTCATAGAATTTCTATTATGTACAATACAGTGCACCTTTACGCCTACGAAATTGATTCTTGCGATTTATAGCAACAATTTCATTACTCAACAATTTTTTAAAATCTCAACATTATTATTATAAAAATTATTATCGAACGCAATAGAATAATTTTAGTGGTGCCTCAGAGTCACCATTCGAGTGCAAAGGGTTAAATTATAACACGTTTTTACGTACTGTATATAAACATGCTATGTATACATATATTATACATACTATAAACTTGCTTACTGTATGTTTCTAAAAAGAGATGAAAGAGACTAGTTAAAGTATGTAAGCGATTACATCATTAACTAAATATACTTGTTTTTCTCGATATCCTACGTAATTTTGTAGTGAAAATGGAAGACTTCTCAGTAACTCTAATATTTTTATCTAATTATTAATATTATTTATTTAATAACTAAAAAGCAAAGTCAGTGCAAATCACTGAAAATAATCAAGAATATATACATTGTTATTTCCTGTTCTCTATATTAGACTTTCACAAGTTTATTGCAAATAGGTTTTCTACAATAAAAAAGAATACATATTTATTGCTTATATAGGTGAGTAATGAAAAGTAAAAATTATAAATGTTGCCATATAAACATCGAAATTTGTGTAAAATAATCGTTCACATAATGGTAACATTTATGAGAAACTACAACAATCAATATGTAATTCTAACGTTTTTATAATTTACGATGAAAATACCTTGAAGTTGTTTTGTCTAATACAAAAGTAATTTCACGGCACCGTACAATAATTGCGAGGAAAGATAAAGACTGAATGTTGCGCAGACCGTGCAACTGCTTGTTTGAACCGCGGATATTATTTCTTCGCTAGAAAAAAAACAGTTAATTATGTATGTATGTATGTTTATTAATCCTTTGCACTCGAAGTGATTTTAAATGTAAATCTGAAATCATTTTTCTGTTACATAGTAGTTCCATTCTATGCAAAAAATTGCTCTTTTATTTATACAAAATTGATTCTTGTGACTCCTACCAACAATTTTACTACTTAACAATTTTTTCAATCTAAACTTTGTTTCTATAGAAATTATTTTGGGATACGATAGAAGAATTGTAGTGGTGCCTCAGAGTCACCATTCGAGCGCAAAGGGTTAATTTCAGGCCTTGGGGCAAGAAATGGACTTGGTTTACAGAAAAAAAACCCGTTGCATTCATCCTTCCATACTTTAGCACACATCCTTACATACTTTAACACACATCCTTCCATACTTTAACACACATCCTTCCATCCTCTCGCACACATCCTTTATCTCAACTGTTCCCGCCTTCCTTCTCCCTGCTCTCTCTTTTTCTCTCCACATTCCTCACCCAGTCCGCTACTTTTTTACATTCTCTACCTTCTACAATTTGATCTAACCTACACCCGCTTCTCTCCACCCCCTCACATTCCTCCACCAAATGTTTCAGTATCCCGTAGTCCTTTCCACACAGTTTACATTTTCTCTCTTCATCCTTCATCCAAAACCTAACAATTAATTATGTATTTAAATCATAATATCTATAATTTTCGATTTGATGGTTTTATTTTTTGGTATGATAAGGAACAATAAGATACTAAAGTTGATTTTCACTTTTCACTCAAACGCGTAAATTATAAACCGTTTATGTTTATCTGTCGAATGCCGGCGATTATTCCTTTATTATAAGAGTGATATCATGTCACAGTGTATCGATAAAAGAAAGTTATTAGTTTTAAAATAATTGTGATAAGGTCGACAATTCATATTTCACACTTAGCTGTATTCAGTTATTATTCCATCACATATATTCGTTCTTCGTCGTTTCCCTATTTATCTGACTTTTAAGTAGTACGTATTTCAGTACCAATCTACATGATTTTCGTATACTGCCCTTACATGAAGGGAAAAGTAAACGTAATGACACAATAGCTGAAAGTAACAGTAACATGGCAAATAAACGCACGATTTATCGATGATTGAAAAATTTAAAGAATAGAGATAACGATTTTATAAATTAAATATATGGACGATCAAACTGTGTAGTTTAAAATTTGTTTCGAACAACCACTGTCGAGTCCATTTTTACCCAAAATTATTAGATAATAAATTAGTTTCAGATTAATTCTGCGCATATTAAAATAAACTGACTGAACCTCCGCGCAAGTTTTAATTTTTTTCCAAAAATCATTATAATCAATTTTTCTTATCTGTTTGTATGAACGGAAATTAATAACAGTTAGGCACAAAGATACCAACCAGTGTGTTTTTAACAATTGCATTTGATAAAACGGTACTTTGGGGAAATCTTCTTGGGGAAGGGGTTCTCTTGAACACAGGATATAAGAAACAATATCAAAAGCGTTTAAAAAAGGTAAGTTTTAAATAGCCATGACTAGCTTTAATCTAGCTAAGTAATCTTAAAAAACCAATATATTTGCGTGAACTATGCATCTGACTAAGCGAAAACGCATTTCCTTTAAAAGGACAAAGGTTAGCATTAATTTTATTTAAGGAAATTTTGCGTTCACAATAAGAAATCTTGCCCAAAACAGAATAAGTTTTATTTGAAACAATTCTTCGCATAATGAAAAACTAATTATGTGGATAAATTCAAATAGGATACCGTATACAGGGTGATCCGTAATTATAGAAACACCGGGAAATGGGAGGTTCCTGAGGCCATTTCAAGTAACCTTTTCCTTTGCAGAAATGCATTCCGCGGCTTTGTTAACGAGTTATTAATAATAAAAGATTGTTTCGCGCGGACGATTATTCCTACTGCTGCGCATGCGAGCCAAGTGACTGAAACCTATCTCATTCCCAGGTCGCGATGGAGGGATAGGTCTGCGCTCAAACTTTGAGCCGCGTTCAAAGTAACAAACGAGGATTTTAGAAATGTCCTATTAATTTCAAAAATTTCATAAATATTATTAATGAAAAACTCACCCATTCAGTTGTAAATGTTGTAATCCATGTATGTAAAACGACACAGATTACACTAACGTTCACTTTCACTGCACTATTATTCCACACTGGTCACGAATTATGCCTCCATGTAGGTATTGCACAAACATCCAAAATATCTTGTACTGTTGTCGCGGCGCGTACATTTTAAAAAATGGCGAAGTTGCAGGGATGAAATCTGGAACGAAACTGACGGCGTGCACGAAGATCTTCACGCAGACTATGTCGATCGTCATAGCAACGTAGATTATGGTTTTAAAGAAATCTGAGATGCTCTGACGAAAAACAGCACTTCCAAACTACAATAAGATGTATTTTCAGACGAAAGCCAAAATGGAACACTCGAGTTCGTATCCGTTTCAAGTCACACTCGACATAGGACCGCTAAGGGTTAAAGTTGCGTGAAAACGAATCAAAGTACGCAGCAGTTTTCCATCTTGAACGATAGAAAATAACGTCACTATAGAGAACGCACTAATCCGGTTTGCTTTTAGACAGTGATGTTTGTCCATGCAAATAGTGTTGCGCAAGTATGGTGTACTCGCGCGTTTGTTTTATCAGTCGTGGAGTCTCTTTTTAAATTTCAGATACTTTTGCCTCCATACTTCAACGAGCTGGTTGGTTTCGAACTTTACCAGGTAGTATTTATTGGGTTGTAACAAATGCAATTTCTTGTAATTTGTTGGGTTGTAACAAATGCAAATAATTTTTCAAATGGATAGTTCAAAGAAAAATCAAAATTACTTTCGCAACAACTCAATATCACAGACTTAGAAACCGTGCAGACATTGCATGTAATGTTTTTTTTACAAAGCTTTTAAAATTATCGTTGTAATTATCTATGTAGAAGAAAAAAGTCGTTTAAAAAAATTGCTATACATATACCGTCACTAATTGCGCAATTAACAGAACTAATTGCTCAACTATCCATTAAAATAATCACAGTTTTTGACGTATTTCTATAATTATATGTTTCAAAAATAATATTTTCATAATTGTACTTACCGTCTCTAAATAATATTCAGTAGTAGAAATGGAATATACAGAATATTCGCTTCTTGCTAACGGGCTTATTTTTTGTGAACTATCGATAAGGATGAGCGCGATACGAAATGGTAAGAGGGCTCTACATCTCCCAAAACCGAGATAGAAGATAAGACACAGTTTAACCCAGAAGATAATTCTTAGGGATGAAAATTAAAAGAAAAGTATGATCCTAATATAATGAATATGATTTATTTCAGTATATTTTAATTAATTTATACAGTAAAATAGTGTATCATTCCTTATTGTTATAACTTTTTCAATTTGCACAAATCATAAATTCGTTTAAAGAAATTGTTAGTTTATCTCTCTATTAGAAATTGTATTTAATGTATTTGCCTTTTCTTTGCAAAGAAATACATTTTATAAATGTTTTCGACAATCTACGATTCCATTCATACCGATTTATATCGACATCATATTCATTACAGGAATTTCTGCCAGATGGCGTTAGGTGCATGGTACATGTAAATTATTTACTTACATTGCAATATTTTTATGTGTTAGAAAGTTGTATAAAACGTTGATAAACTGTTCACACAAACGAGAATAATGGACAGTATAACAGTGCTTACCTTAGCATAGTAAACAGCTCATTGGAGACGAGCAACAATTTAAAATTCGAACGTAAAAATGAGATGAAACTGACGCGGCAAAACATTAAATATTTATGAAAATCTAATCTAAACTATTTTGAAGTATCGATCATAAAATGTCTCTTGTATTTTTTTCTAATCAAGATACAATACTCTCATAAGCTGTGTTATTAATATGTCAGATATAAGTGATTAATATTTAAAGAAACGACTTCTAAATAATGTTGCATTAATTAGTCTTAGTGAATGATGTAGCCAACGTTTGCACAGTCTATTGTAGTTATTATTATTATCATTGCCACATTTACAGAGTTAATAAGTGCAAGACATTGAAAGCATCAGAAAAATTAAACAATATGCTTATATTATGATTAAATAATTAAAATTATTGGGACCAGAATACGATTAACTGTTGTGCCATTTAATTAGTGTTTAAGCTTTTTATTTTGCTCTGTTTATTAAACAGTATATTATAATTTAAAATTACTATTCTATATAATGATTTTATATACAACGACGACAAGAATTTTAAAATCTCAATTTATTATTTTTAATCTGTTGAAATTATTAGAGAAATAACGAGCTTGCTATTTATTCTCTATTTCTCGCGATTGATGCAGTCAGTTTTTATTTTAATTAAAAATCCATAATCTAGTTATCATTTATCGCATAAAATCGCATTAAATTCGTCATTATTCACATTTCATTTACAGGTAATGTCTATATGATAACCCTTTTTAGATCAGAGTTCGCCAGAAAGAAGTTTCTTAAAAATTCCCTTGAAAGCAACAGTAATTTCAATCATAAATCAACGGATTATTCAAATTAATATTATAAAACAAGTTCTTCTGATATTATTATTTGAAAATAAATTATGGTGCGTCTTTTACGTACAGCATCGTAATCATTGAAAAACTGACATAACAGGTAAGTACTTAGAGTTTACTTCTTATAAATATAGCGTTAGAACCACAAAACGATGACGGGTAACAAGAGCGGCATCACTATCATCGTCTCAATCTACTATCCCGATTTTCACGGTCCGATCAGTCACAGGTTTGAACCACTGTCTAGAAGATCACGCCAGGATCGCGGTCTCAGATTTTCGTTCATCTTGGATCGCCGATCGTTCCGATCTGACGCAGCCCTCAAAGCCACGGAAACAGAGGCTCCAATCTATCGCGAGAAGCGGAGGGAGTCTGTGCGGCGCCTAGTACGCGTCTAATCATCGTCGACTTCGGATATTAAAAGCTCGCAACAATCTCTCCGACGGTGTTCCAATGCATCCACGACGCAACCCCGAGCAGCGATCGAGTTTCTCACTTGCCGAGCCTCCGTCGTCTTCGGCCACGCGGACGGGGACCTCGTCTGAGAGATTTCTTTTCGGCCGAAAATTAATCGGATATCGATTATGGTTGCGCGTTTCGTGTCTCCGATACGCGTGTCCTCCACGGATACGTGTGTTTGCCTTCCGCGCGGGGCCACACGTGTGTTCGTGTGGACACGTGTACGCGGGAACAATACAACACGCAAACATGCGGGAGACGGGGGCGGTGGGCGAGGGAGAGGGTGACAGCGAGAGAGAAAGAGGAGAAGAGAGAGAGAGAGAGAGAGAGAGAGAGAGAGAGAGCGAGCGAGAGAGAGAAAGGAAGAAAGAGGGTGTGTAAGAGAGAGAAGGAGAGGAAGAAACGGAGGGCCAAAGACACGTAGACGCGGAGAAGAAAGAAAGAAAGAGAGAGGGAGACAGAGAGATTTGCGTGTCGTTAAGCAAGGAGGGGTGGAGGGAGGAAGGACCGGTCTGCAAGAAGATTCTTCCAGCTGGGGGTAGTAAAGGTTCGAGTAAGGGTAGGTGGGTGGTTGGGTCGGCGAAGGAGAGCCACAGGAGGACTGGAGGTGAAGAAGGAGGAAGAGGTGAAGGTGGAGGTTTGTGGAGTAGGTGGATGAGGAGGAGGGTGGTTTAGGCGGTGGTGGGAGTGGGCCGAGCTAAGACGCGTAATGACGCCCTGAATCAATATGTGAGGCACTGAGATATGCATACGAACTAAGACAACCGCACACCAACCAGCCACGGCTCCTCTGCTCGGCGTCGCGGCGTCCGCGCCGTGGCGCAAAAGGAGGGGAGAAATTAAAGACGAAGCAGGCACAAAAATAACGACCCACCGGCCGTTCGTCTTTCCTTCTTCTTCCGACACGCTCCCCCCACCCCCTTTCGTTCCCTCTCGCTCCGATTCGCTTCTTTCCCCTCTGTCTTCGCTCCTTACCACCCCCGTCCACTATCCTCTGTCTATCCCTCTGTCTTCTTTTCTCTTTCTTTCCGTCCTTTAAGCTTTCGCCGGCTCTTTCTCCTTTTCTCCCTCCCTCCCTCCCCCCTACTCCCTCGCCCCTTCGCCCAGGGTTTTTCTCGCTCTGGCATTCTCGCGCTCTCTCTCTCTCTCTCTCCCTTGCTCCCACTCCCCCGGGTTTTTCTCTCTTTCCCTCCCACTTTTTCCTCATCTCGACTCAGATTCTCTCTCGGTCTCTTCCTCGTCGTGCTCCCTCGAAGACGTGACTGCACGGCTGAGATGAGACCATAGGCAGAGGGATACGGTGGTTATCGGTATCTAGAGAGAAGGACAGCGAAAGAGTTGCGCCGGGAGGAGGAGGGGGTGGCGGAGGGAAACGGAGAGAGGGTTGACGAGCGAGGAGGAGACGATCGGTTAGTAGATCGTTTCGATCGGGACAATGGTCCTGCCTTTCGAGTGGATCCTTGAAACGATCTTATCCGTACAGTCTTAATCCACGTTCATTCTATTATTCGCTTTGCCCCGACACAAAGAAATACAAATGTCGTTCCTGTAATAGCCTGCGAATGTATGTATATATGCGGCGGCCCAGCTTTTAGCGGGCCACGGGAGGGTGGAGGAGGAGGAGGAGGAGGGAGGGGGGTGGATGCCTTAGCGGCGCGATTAGACCGGCCGGGGGGGAAGACGTAGACGGGCCGATGTTGCTACGTAGATTTTAATACGATAAATTGCTTGCTTATACCGGATCCGTTCTCCCGCGGTTTCGGCGGACCGTTCGCGGAAAACCGTCGTAGCTTGTTAGCGATTTTTCCGCGTCCCGGCGACTTTTTTCCGAACGATTTCACCGCTCGGCTTTTGAATCTTGCATTCGAATCGATCGGCTAGCCCCGTATCAAACGATTCTTTGCGGATGCCCCCGCGCTTATCCCGCATTATCTTCGTGTGTATCGCTTATATTTCTTTTTTCTTTCACGAGCTATTTGAACTAGATGTTTGAATCGCATGCCATTGTTGTTTAAGGGAACCATTGTCCGGGTAACGTGCCGAATCAATGGAGATTAACATAACTGCGGGAAAAATTGTCTGCGTGTACGTGTATCGGTGGAGAAAATAGCTCGGCCGCGGTAGCGACTTCAAGTACGGCGAACATTAGCGGAGCGACAAAGGATGCGTCTCTTTGACGAATGCGGCATAATTTTCGTTCCTTTATACCACGACTGTCAACTACCATATATAATAATAGAACGTTTCTTTCACGGCATTAGCTATTTATAAGTGAAACATATTCATCCGCAGGACTTCGTAGATTTGTATCGTATGAATTTAATTTGATACTAAACTACGATCAATGTTCGTTGTTCAATATAATTTAATTCGTTCGACGTTTCAATATAAGTTTATTTACGAAATTAAATTATATATCTAAGACACGACCATTTTTGAACTCGATAATGAGACTGACGAAGGAACACGATACAATTGTATATTCTAAACAATTTAATATAATTCATTCGAAAGTAAGGTACAAATATTATTCATGAAATTATGTTTTACATTTAAAACATGATCATTTTTCAACTTAATTATGTGAGTGATGAAGAGTCATAATAAAAATACGTATTTTTAGACAATTTTATTCGATTCGTCTGATAGCTGAATACAAGTATTATCGATGAAATTATATTGCAAATATTGTATCGGCTGGTTGCATGCATACTTACAGTCAGAAGCAGTAGCCTAATCGGATTGTATCTGTTCGACGGATTCATATTAGGGCCACTGAAAGCAGATTTATGGGTAGCAAAGCGTTTCGCAGAAAATTTCGTGTCGAAAGTCTGATAACTGCTTTCGCACTGTTTCTCCCGTGTCATCGATCACGTTCCCGCAGCGAAAATCTTCCCGTACGATTGTAGAAGGTAGATCCTAGGCCAAGGAAAAACGTTAGTTATTTATCGGTATGCTATACAATGAACCGTTAGCCTGCTGATCAATTGCCAACAGAGAAAACAGTCGTAAATATGTCCTAGATATATTGTGCTATGCAAGTAGGTGGACAGAGAAAGATATTCTTCGTGACTCTTGTATCTTGTAGATCTGTGTCAAAGTTTTATTCTATGTGTTATTCTATTATCTTCTATTCCGACAACTGTATCATTCCTTTTATGTCCACATGTTGATTAATAATTCACATGTGCAATTAATAACTGTGACAAAACATCGTGTTTTACGTATCGTAAAAAAAGATATCTTTCACGTTCCTTAGAGAGACATAAATGCATCCATTATCTTTGACTAGATACACTAATATTTCATGCCTTTCTGTTTGCGTTGTAAGATGTATATATTTATTTAACGATGTTATACACGAAAGAAATTCTTGACTTAAAGAATAAATTAAAATGGTAATATTTCTTATAAATATTTTCAAAACTTTATATTTCGTGGTTATTTATATAGGTTAGAAAGGGTCATAACATTTTTACAATGTAAAATTATGAGATATTTTAAGGATGCAAGATAATGTAGAAGTGTAATATAATGTATGAATATAGCAGTGTGTACGAATATAATATAACGTAAGAATGTTGTACGAAATTCGTGCACGGCGATGCATGTAAAACAGAGCAGATATTCTAAATATAGCGAAGAGAACAAAGCCGGTGTTCTGTTCTAAAAGGCAATGCACGATTGAAATCAAATGACCATTATCATGTGGCGCTTAATGAATGGTTGAACGCGAATGACTTTCGTCGTGTCTGTCGGTACCGTACGGTGTGCTCCCAAACAATTCGAAAAGAGTCAAGAAAGGGAAAGGAAAGATTTATGTCTTTCATTTACATGTGACCTAATTCGTCCAAATGTAATCAATGGTCAGGACGTACAAATCAGATTGAAACTCTGATTTGGTTAACTACACACGAAACGGTAATAACTCCTCCTAGACCAAATTTAACGTAAGAGGGGACGACGGTATAGATCACGAAAGCCGAAAGTCAGTGATCCTGCTTCTTTAAAATACGTCTCACTCTGCCGTACATAGCAATGAAGCCGTTATTGGCGGTAACGTGAATTGATTTCAGCTTAGAGATTAATTGCGTATACTCTGTGGGCCTTCCTTTAACATTAAATAATGGTATTTTGACCCTGTAGTAGTTTCCAGTAAATTTTAATAACTGAATTTAAATAGTAAATTTGGAATGCAGTGAAGTAGCTCAAAATTAATTTTACGCCATGTTAAAAATGTTATTTTAATAATAGTTACAAAGCGATAGGAAACCAACAATAAGAGCAACAAGATATATTGGAAATATTATTTGCGTAGAAGTTATGTCTATAAACTCGTTAATTTAATTTGAAACAACAGTCTGAAGCAATATTTACATTGATGAAACTTTGTTACGTTTAAGAAGCTGTTAAACATTGAAGTCCGACAGGAATACGTTTTAATGAAATTTATCGTAGGAAATTTATCTGTTTGTTGAAATGTCAGATTTTTTTATACGAACTTATTTTCGGATAGCCTTTATTAAAACGTAACAACGGTACGAAGATTTTGTGAATATTATGGACGTTAGTTAACATGTTGATCTGCAATTGAATAGAACTACAGAATTAGTATAAGCATAAATAAATGGACCACGTACAATCCTATCAAACGGATAGAAAAGGATAATTAAAACTTTGCTAATTTTGGACACATGCATGATGATCTTTTTACATATTACTGTATTTTCCACTTTCTATTAAATGTTCGTATAATTATAAATAAATTTCTCCAAGCTTGTGCTACCTTGTGCCAAATATTCGGCAGATACACCACGTATAACGAATAATATAATACACGTTTCCTATTTACATTATCTTTTCTTCAACAATGTGAGACATCAGCAAAGAAACATTTTTAGACCTAACAAATTTACAATAAAGCAAGTAAACAAAAATAGTTGCTAACTAAAACATTTTAATTTGATATGCGATTCCTTCGAGTCCAGACCTACCCGAAAAAGACATTGCATTCATGACAATGATCCCTGTATAAACAAATTGCTAAGCCATAAATCTATAATCACGACATGAAAACCAACATGGCAGCTGTCAAAAATTTCAAAATCGAACAGTTCCGACAAAACTTTAAACGATGCATATGACACAAGAATTCTGTTTATTAACTTATTCACTAAGCGACGGTCGGAGCGTTTAATGCAATGAAAACCTAATGCTCTCTTGTATGTCTGTACAGTGTGCATTGTTAGTTAGGATCGACGATATAGTTGGCAAGTATTCGCGAGTATCGGCGCACTTAATTTTGATCCTGCATCGAGCATCTCGGCGGCTGGCATCAGCATCGGCAGTAGCGGAGGCAGCGCGATGGGTTGACCGGTGGTGTTTCGCCCGGAGCTCGGCGAGAAGCTCTGGCTCGAAATGATCGCGGGGCGAGTGTCATCAATTGTTGGCGTGTAGAAAAGCGTTCATCCCCATCATATAATCAATATTAAAAGTCTAAAATGTCTCGCGTGTGTGGCAGGCCGGCCGCGTGTAAGGGTCGTAGCTCGACGTCGGGAGTTGGGTGAACCCCGCGTTACTGGTTGAAACGAGACCGTGCTGGAAAACGAGAAGGCTGGCAGTCGGGGCGGGTGAAAGGGGACAAGAGTGGCGAGCGGCGGTGGTGGAGGCGGTGGTGGCGGTGGTGGTGGCGACGATGGTGGTGGTGGTACGAAGAGGTGGAGGTTCTCATTAAGCAGCCCGGGCACCGCGCGCTGGGGTTTAAATAAGAAGAAGAAGCGTTGCTGGAAGAAGAAGGGAGAAAAGGAGAAGAAACCGGTAAGACTAAGGCACTAAGGGTGAGCAGGCGAGCGAGCGCGGGCGAGAGCGAGAGGACCAGCCAAGAAAGGGAGATGGAAGGCGCAGGGGGTTGGGGAATTATCAGGGCTCGCGCTCCCCGCGAAGGGTTGGGGGTACCGGGAGGCAATATGGCCGCTACTGATGAGTGATGCTCGTAACCCTTACTGCCATCCATCCCTAACAGATACGTCAGTCAGTTGGATCTCTTAACGCACTTCGGAATTATGCCCGCCACGACCCTTCTTTATCTTCATTGCTGCCATTGTTCTGGTCAAAGGCCTTCCGTATTCGGTCAATGCTACCACGGGCATCGGTTACTTTAATTAGAGGATATACCAGTTTTCTCGTTTCCCTCCGACCGAAATTCGCTCGCAGAAATATCTGAACACTTCGACCGTGGCTCGTTCGCGACACGCAGTTCGAGCGACAAGCCGTGTTTTCGGAATTTTTCGCGCAACGAGCGAACACGCGTGATATTTCCAGCGTAGTAACAGCGACGCGGGGCGGAGAGAGTGTCGCACCAAGAATGCCGCTCGGCTGTGGTTCGTGACTCGTGATTGGTATTGTCACGATAATTCGAATCGCTAACTTCTAATTTATGCAAACATAAATCTCAACTCCGGATCAAGAACTGCTGCAGGACAGCGCACGATGCAACTCTTACTATTAAATTCGCCATCTATGTATTCATAATCCGGAGCGAAGTTAGCGCAAAAAAGACGCGCGCGGCTGGGCGGCGTCATAAATTCACGAGTAACGCGATTCGCAACGCGCTAATTGACTTGCTAATTAGAGTCCGAAAAATATTGGACGGTCGATCGAAGAATGTAGACCGGCGTTGTCCGATGACAAATCCGGGGTTCGGTGTGGGCACACGTCCGACGGAATGATCAATACAATACCTTGGTATCCGACGAATTAACGGGCGATCTCGTCTCGGTGGGAGATTGTGTATCTGTTAAAAATCTGATTAGGATGGACCGAGGACGTCCGGGAAATTATAGAAGACGCGGGTCGTCCCGGCACCTTTAACGATCAAGATCCAAAGCGTATAGGTATACAGGCTAGCCCGACGAAAGGAATTAAGAAGGTACCGGCAGCCCTAACCTAACTGCAGCAGCCCTGGACCGATCCTCATCCTCCTTGCCCGCACTCCCTGGCCGTCTTACTCCCTGGCCCGAAGTTAAGGGTGGTCTCTTTGTCTCGCCTCCTCCCCCACCCCACTTCTCACCCTCCCACTTCCCATCGTATGCGTGGTACACGAACGAAAGCACGCGTGTGCGTGAAACCTCGCAAGACGGACAACGGGGTTGTTGGGTGGATGGCTTGAAGGTGTAGGATGAGAAGAAGGCGGGGGTGGTTGCAAGGGGGACGCCGAGCGAGATGGATAGAGAGGGAGCGAGGGCGGGAGCGAGAACGGGCCGGCAGGAGTGCGAGAGAAAGCGAGAGAAGGGGTGAGGAGTGCAAACGGAGGGGAATGCAAATTAGAAACGCTTGGGCAGAAAGCAGGAGGAAGAGGGCCAGGGTGGCGTGGGAGGATAGAGAGGGTGGTACTGGCTGGAAGGGGGTATATAAGAGGTGGTGACTGAGGGTGGTGGCCAAGGAACTTCACTTATGTAAACCGTGTAAAGGTGTGCGCACTCGACTGCTGCGTGTGTTCACACTCACCGGCGCCTTTGCGTGTGTGTATGCGTTTGTGTGTGTGCGTGTGTATGCGTGTCCCCTATGCGTGTGTGTATATATCGATTGCTGGCCAAGCTACCCCGCGGGGTACCCTCCTTACTACCTATAGTAATTATTGTGCTTCTCACATGTGTGTATTTGTCGTGAGATTTCGCGCACGGTGGTATGCGTGCGAATGCGCATACACGTTTCGAAAGATCCTGTACGTGTATATCCGAGTTCCTTACATGCTTTGTCCGATAGTCCCTATAGCGAGGCACGGCATTTAACGGGTGTCATCCTGTAAAGTGAACCTCTCGAAGAGATACGAATAACTTATTGTGCGCGTCGCAACCGCGGGTCCGTCCACCGAGAAAGCTTTTCTATGATTCGGGTTCCGTGCGAATGGAGATTATTCCGTCGACTCTTCGACAATCTCTGTATCTGTACTTTCTTCTTCGCGGTCGGCGTCGCGAGTCTCCCACATTCATCGGCCTCGAGCACAAAAGCAACCGAAGCATTCGGTATGTGAAGCATTCTAATTGAACTCGGCGAAATTTAACTACTTTTCGAATTAGGGAGCCTCGATGCATCTTCTAGTCGATCGATTCTGAGGATGCGTACGAACGGAGCCACGCGTAAAAAACTGAACAGCACGAATAGATCGAGACGGATAGGCACCTATGCGCATGCAATATGCATCTGTCCGTGTCAGCAGGTTGCGTTTAAGCAGTCCGTGCCACCTGATAGATCCGCTGCCGCTAATGTTCTTGTTCGAAATAAATGGCGGAGCTATGTAGTGGTACGTAATTCCTTGGCCGGCGTTCGGTCCTTCTTGCAGACGTTCGCGCGGTACGGGGTACGGGGTACGGTGTACGGTGTACGGTGTAAGGAGCACGGGGCCGTAGGTGAAGCCACGTGCGCACGTGCACATGTGCATACGTATGGCTACTCACACGAAGCACGTGCGGGTTCACACACAATTTCACCGGGACGGTAGCGCACACACAACTAACCGTCCGAAGTGCAAGAACATCTCGCTGGTCCCTGCAAGCCACCCTCGACCGCCTCGTCCATCCTCTCCTAGGGCAGTCTTGGAAAGGACCTTAAAGGAAGAGGATAGAAGAGAAGTGGTTAGGAACGGACGGTACGGCGAGAAACGAACGGACCAACGGACGCAGGAACAGAGCACGTGGTATATAGCAACCCTATCTTGCGACACACAACCACAAGTCATTCCCCTGCTCACGTACTTTGGCCGCATTCTCAGCCCGATGGTTCACCCTTGACTCACCCCTGCACCGTTTCACCTATCCTCCTCTCGCTCTGGCTCTCACCTTCCTTACCCCTCCCCTCTGCTTAACTCTGTTGTTATCTCTCTTGCTTTCCATCACGGCTCTTCCGTCGTTCTCTTCGTTCTCTCTTCCTGCCGCTTCATCGTGAAACCTCGGAGGCAATCAATCCTCTGTCTTACAACGTACTGACCACCTTCCGAGAAACTTCCACCGGCTCTCGCGGCCAGATGGATTTGAGGAAAAAGTCGTGAATGGTTAATCGTCGGTTCTGTGGATAGCGTGCACTAGATTTTGCTCCGTTCGCCCGTTGTCCCGGCTATGACCGATCGAAGGGGAAGGCTCGTGCGTGCTGGAAAGTGACCGCTCCACTTTCGCCGAGATGGGGGTGCCGATATCTTCGGTGACGCGTTCTCGCAATTCTTTAGGGTTTGTCATTTCTTCGTTAACCCCTTGCCCTGCGATTTCTTTCACAGCTACGTTGATTAGCCCTTGTTCGTCCTTCGTTAATTCCTAGGCGAAATAGATGATTTATATTGATCGAATGTCAGCCTTTACTTTATTATTGAAATATTTATAACACGTGGGTAGAATTTCAATTCAAAAGACGCGAGTTACATTAATACTTACTAAATCATGTACCAAGTCTTGCGAACGAGCTCGATAAGATACTATAGGTCAAGGTGTTGACACAATCGGTGATCAAAGACCGGTTCCGCATTTCTTATTTTATAATTATTGCATTCGTGATGGTACTTCCAATCGTGGAATTTATTTCCTTATTCTATATGTATGTAAATAAATTCAATCTCATTATTTTTATAGACACATATTTCTAGACACTCATACGTTTAGTGTTAATACCTTTGCATCTGAAAGCGGAATAATCAGCGTGCGATGGTTATATCGCAATTATATGTACATAATCATGTGCAGTCAGATGGATGCATGCGTTATCTTTTTCTCGTTTACTTTTAATCGCCGCATCGATTTTTAATTGCGCTAATCTGACTGGTCTTTCCTACATGTCCCGTGTGATTACGTAAGTATTACAGCTTCCATTCATTCTAATGAGCATCGCATAAACGGCGGATATTCTGTCGTCTCTTATCAACTAATATTATCTCTTACGCGCAATGTATGTAATCCCTGCCTGTTTGTATACGAAACAGCAGAGATTCTGATAAAGTATGTTTATAAAAATGTATACGGATCCGCCTCTAGAGGAACTTAACGAGTATAAATGATACATTACGGGTGAGATTGGCCATATGAAAAGCAAAGTCATAAATCTGAAGGCTGTACGCGGCGGACGGCGCGCCTCTCCCCGTAGCGCGAGCGAGGGACGAGGAAGAAAGAAAGAACCGACCGGGTATCGAAAATCCTTTCCTTAGCTTTCACTCAGTGTAAAGCCACTCTTTAATCAAGAGTCCGGGAAAATCATGGACAGTTAATTCGCTTGGCTTCTCCTCCCTTTTACGGTTATTCTATGCGGTCATTTCCATCTCTTCGGTCTGTAGCCAAAGGCGTTTCCACAGTCAAATCGAGAACCAATCAATACCGATAATTAATTAGAAAAATCAGAAAGAAAAAACTTGCGAAATTCAAGAGTTCGAGCGAAGCCAGTAGAAAAACTGCCGGAGGCTTCCGTTTGACTCCAAAGTCCCTTCACCCCTTCATCGACTCCCCCCCGGCCCCTCGCCCTTGAGCCACCCGATCCCCCCACCCCCCTCCGCCCCCCTCTCACCCTTAAGCCACCCTTCTCCACCTCCCTCGTTCTCCACCCTCGGGAAAGTCCTTCCTCAGTCAGCCTTCCTCTGGAGTTCTCTCTGTTCTTTCTCGTTCTCAAGCTCATCTCTTAGGGTGCAGTACTCTCATGTCTTCATGCCCCTTTGCCATTGAATAAATTAACGTTTTTAGTTTGCCGATATTCTGCCCGATGCGGCCAAGACGGGGGCTCCGCATCTTTCGTCAATTGGAATGAATGGGCTTCTTTTTTTTTTTTTTTTTCTTTTGGACGGCCGCGTCCACGAAACCGGCCGCGGCCGTCCGCCCGCCGTAGTCCCGCGCGCGCCGCCCCTGGCCCGGCTCTATTCAACCGCGAAAATTTCCGGTGGAATTTTAATAACTTGGATTCGTACTGATTAAAACGGAAGTCGCGTCTTCCGTTCGGCTGCTCCCGGCCACGGTTACTCCAACATCTCGCCACCGTGTATTTACTTCTCTTTAATTTATACTTCTCGTCGGGGGATGAGGGAAAAACCGGGAGGAGAGCCGCCCGATCGACGACGACTCGTAACGCTTCCTCGGTGCTCGGTTGGTTTGCTTGTATGGTCACGTTAAACCCGGAACGACCACCTTCTGTTTTACAGTAACGCCGTGTGACCGCCGGCGCATAAAACAGTCGATCGTTCTTTTTAGCGCGTCTTAAAAATAAAGAGGCGGGAGAGAGAAAATCTTTTCAAGTTCATGCTTAACCCTTTGCGGCCGAACAGCGACTCTCAGGCGCCTCTAAAAATTATCATGCCACGTTTTAAAATAATCTCTATCAAATTTACTAATATTTAAAAAATTGTTAACAGCTGTTATCTGTTACATAAGTCATAGAATTCAATTTTATAATAAATAAAATGCTCCAGGTTATATAGAATGGAAACACTGTAAGTCTGAAGAAATATTTTGGATTTCCGGTTAAAATGGCTCTGACTGCAAAGGGTTAACACTTAACGGACGGGCCCCGTAGATTTACGTTTTCCCATTCCGACTTCCTAGGACGGGTCACGTAAATTTACGTTTTTACTTGAATTTTTAGTACGTTGCGATAGTTTTTTCATTTTACGCACGTTTTGTTATTTTTTTCTTGGTGCCATTAGTTATAGCACTATCTATTTGTTGTTCCTACGGCGTAGTTTCGGTTTTTAGGATGTATTTCTAAATAATTTTATAGCGGTAAAAATGGCAAGCAGCAAAGAGTTTTTAAAAATCTTATCCGGTAGTGACGTTGAGTTTGAGAACCTTGTTGAATATTTTACAGCATATTACACGCTTATAAAATACTAAACGCTTTAATAAATACTGTTATGAAATATTATAAAAAATATAATTGATTTAATAAAGTTTTATTGTAGTTACAACGTTTTAAATTCATACATTCATGTTTATTTAATTCCCCGGAAAATGCCCGGAAACTAGGAAAAACAGAGCAGACCCGCCCGTTAAGTGTTAACGTACACATCGAAGAGTTTAATCTGTGGAAAAGTCGAATAATATCATTACGATAAATTTACGTAATATCAATACGTTGAATCAATTTCTTAAATGATTTTTGATTAGTAAGGTATTACTATTCATATTATAGTATATAATATTCTTAACACGAGGACGATTTATTCTAGCAATTTTTAGATATATTATAATATTTCTTCATGAATGTCACGAAATACATAGATCATGATAGCCAATAACAATTCAGAAGAGAGAAGTCAAAGAATATAAATGGAATAAATATTTCAGTCGAAGTATATTACCATTAAATTGCTATAATTACCACTGCAGATCTTTACGCGAAATAAACATTTTCTATATCGTTTGTAAGAAGCAGGAGTCAACTTTTATTCATAAATAATTCCAATAATATAAATTAGATGCATATAGTTTGAAATTCTTTGAGTTTATTTATTATCATAAATCGTCTATACGTTTTTGTCGTAAACGCGTCAAACCCGCAGTGCAATTATTACTGCCGCTGTAAGAAAAACGTGAAATACACCAGATGAATGACACAACCCCTGGTCATATGTAATTTCAGCTCTAACGACACCAACAACGTAATGGGATATTTTGCTCGATCAGATGAAAATCGTGGGCAGTTTCTCAACGCAGGCCAAGTAATTTCGCAATAGAATTTCTCAAAGATGCTGCGAACAAAATTGAATAGTTTCCTTCGAGAAACTAGTGTGCTCGCACTGTTGGTTTAATAACTGCTCTTAAACAATCGACTGCGTTTTTTTTCCGCGTTTACGATAATGATTTCCTAGTGAATAATACGCCTGTTCGGAGATACTTTATGTAAATAAGCTGAACAAGGTCAGAAACTTGGGCTCGGATTTACTATCCACTTTCTATCTCTCTCTCTCTCCCTTTCTAGCCCCGCCGTTCACCCCTCTTTACTTCTGACTATAAACTTCAGCTTTCGTTGGTTCTACGCGTAACGCATCTTACGACATAATTTTACGATCTTCCACGGTCGATTAATCCAACGCGTCTCGAGCACCATTAAGGTGGATCAAGTTTTCGATTTATCGATCGAATAGAATTCACCGTGCGTCCTCTTCCTTCAAAAGAATACGAGCAAAACACGTTTGTAGAAGTTTCTTGGTGTATCTATTAGGTTGTTCGGAAAGTCATTTTGTTTTTTTTTGTTGGAAATGAAACACATTAGATCACTAAACAAAAACTATTGCAAAGAATCAAACAAAATTTTTAACAAACAAGGCTTACTATATTAGTTGTCCAAATATATAATGATTATGCAGCTTAAGTGTGAAGTTGGCTGTGAAAAAATTAGGTCCTTTGTTGGAAAGAAACGAAATTACTTTTGGAACATCTCAATATATTGACAGTTTTATTAGCAACCCGGCCATCGCTATAGTCGATGGCTAATTTTATGTATTTTGTTGTGCAATAAAATTGACAACATTTTAGAGGAAAACTGTTCGTGTCGATGAATTGTTTAAAACATTACCGGAATATAATCGCGCTTAGTTTTACACGGCTAACGCATCTTTGCAAGTATCGATTGACTCGTTAATATTGTAATCGCTTAGTTTTCGGTTCTTCGGAGCATGACTTGTGCCAAATTGATGACACGAGGCGTTAATATCCAATGGTCTTAGTAGGTTTAGGGAAAGTAAATGCCACGTTAATACTCTCGTTAGACACGTTACTATGCAAACGTTATTTAAGATTATTTATACTGTTCTCAAATCTGTAGTGTATGCAGAATGCAAACAATTTTCATAGTTCAATCACATATTTATTGCCAGATGTCCATACACAGGCGCAGAGGCACGTCTTAACTATTGAATATCGTCGATGCAACTTAATTTCTAGCAAGCACGTGTTGTATACATGTGCTGTACGAATCGATGGGTCCGCAAATAAAGTGACACAAGCGCAATTACTGCAAAGATATCCTAAAAATACATAGGAAATCAACAAGTGCTACCGTGACACCAGAATCAGGTAGTACCGACCACTGATAGCCAATGAATGCTATAACCAACAATCATCGATTAATAAGTGATACATCATCGATTCATAAGTGATACATTATCAATTAATAAGCGCTACATCATCGATTAATACTCGAGACGCTGTTAATTAACCCCTTGCACTATAATAACGAGTCAGACTCGTGACAAAGATT